>NC_139344.1:128671279-128685296 GCF_055883805.1 Amblyomma maculatum
TACGAACCCGAAAATTAAGCTCATGAACAACAACGGCAATAAAAATAGCAGCGACTTAGCGATAAACCTATAGCATAACGGGTGAGAGCACTATATGTTGTTTGGCGTAGTTTACCTCAGTAGATGGTAGATGTAAATGACGTCGTTGCCGTCTTGTCGCCATCGCCTGACAGAGACACGCTGATGGGGGAACCGCGATATATGTTGTCCAAGTTGCCATGAGCGAAATAGGTATAAATCCTCGCTTTCACCGCTCCGTAGGAACGTGCTATATACGTGGTTTATAGGGGCAGCATGTCCGAATCGAAATCCGAGTCTTCTTGAGGGCTAAATTCTGCTCTCAGTCTCCGCCCGAAGCCCGAGTATGCGCTGCCGACTCGGACCAATCTGGGGATACATCAAATTGGTGAGCCAGTTAGACCTCATGAAGTTGTGCTTATGCACTATAGTAGAAAAGTGACTTAATTCTGTGCGGAGAGTCAGAAGTGGCTGATGTTATTGCCTTCTTGGGGTCGTACTTTGCAACGATTACTATCGCGACGTTTACTTCGGCCCTTTATCGTTGGAAAGTGCTGCCTATCACGTCAGGAATGATAACCAACAAGCAACTTTGTTTGCCGTGTGCAGTACCACAGGCGGAGCGTACAGATTGCAAGTAGCAAAATAATGCAGTGAAAAAGGAATCCTTACCGAATTACCTACCTAAATATTTGTCATAACGTGATTATTTCTTTGAGACAAAAGTATTTCAACATGTGTGCATCACATCAGTAAACAACTACGATACCTCCGCATTCATTAAGTTTGCGAAGGCGTATCCTTGGTTTAGGATTTTTAATATGATGTTTTTGTCTTGTGCTTGAGTGCAAGTGTATTTTGCTGCCCACAAATGTGTGCAGGCACAAGAGCGAACACTAAGCTTTACCTCGATAGCAAATAGGATAAATAAAAAAGAACTTCAGCTACACGTATAGATTGAAATCGAAATAACTTTCATTAAAATAATGACTTATCTTTAAAGCATCCTAGCATTCCTAAGGATATTGCCCAGAAGAATACTTGATACGAAATATGACTTGTCTGAGGAGAAGACGACTTTACGAAGGAGGATATAGTCGGGGAAAACCACCGACGCACGTAAAAAAAGAAAATAAATATGTCATACGTTCGCACCAACGTTTCCGTCGTTACGCGGCTGTCTCGCATTCACTGGCAAAATACGAAGACATGCAAACTTGAAAAAGATCACTTGTGGCCGACCTGTCAGGAAAAATCGGCCATATTTCGGTGGCAATGCTTAGAGACAATTAGGGCAAGATTGAATGAACGGCGCCCATAGAGATAATGGCGATAGTGAGAGATTGGGCCCGACCCACTCTGCTATCCCTCTGGGAGTTTGCACGTGAGGCAAGCACTGACGACAAAATGTGATATCCCTGTGCCTACTCTTCCTCGTCCGTGAATATGCCTTCGTGCCAACTCCGTTTAATAAAAATTACCCATTCACTCACATGTGATTGAGAATAGCTACCAGCGGCGTATGGTAGCAGCGACGACGAAGAAGCTGCAGAAAAAAAAAAAAAAGGACGCACGTGCAACTCGGAACAGCCAAGCCTGTGACGCGGCATCAGATGCATGGAGAGGACGTTAACGGCAGCAGCACCTTCAGCAGGAGGTACCGCTTGTTGCGTCGCCAAGACGTTGCGTGCGCCTAGACGCTCTGCGGCATCGCCAAGAAGGACGTCGCCATGGAAACCGATATGGAGGCGCTGATTGACCGTTCAGTGGTACGCGTGAACATCCAGTACCTGTACGGCATCATCGCGGTGCTGGGCGCCGCCATACTGGGATGCACGTGCTTTACTGCCTACTCCTTCAGCAATTACTCCAAGCTCAAACGGAAAGAGGACCTAGTGCGCAGCTACATCAACTTCCAGGCAAATGTGGCGGACCTGCAGAGGGACCACGCCGCCCGGAGGACCGCAGACGGCGGCCGCTCGTCTACAGAGATGGGCCCGGTGCAGGCGGCCTCGGTCGCACCACACGAGCCGAGATTCAGAATAGGTGGCACAGCCTCTGTGGTGGTCAGGCAGAACGCGTCTGAGACACGAAGCTTGGCCTCACTGAGCTCGCAGCTTACGAGTGAGCTTCGGAGCGACGGGGCGGCTTAAGTCTCCTCGGCTCGGCTGGCACCATCTAGAGGCAATAGAGCGCAAGGATCGGCCTGGTGGACCAGCAGGGCTCCGCAGTTAATCAGCAGAAGATGACTTGTGGTTTTCCAACTCTTCGTTACGGATGAATGCCGCTTCGAAGAAGATGTGGATGGTGTGACTGCCGCCTGGGAAAAAACTTGGACTTCTTTGGACGAACACGCCAGGGTTGGGGGGATTTTGCAGCGCGAGACAGAATAGTTGTGCACGCTCGAGCTCGTTATTGCTGATATATGGAATAAAGCCCATCAACAAAGCCGAACTACCTATAGAGAGATGCGGTACCCACACTGTGACACTATTGTTCTTCGCTTGTGCTCTCGCTCACGCTTTCACCTGCGCTACTGCACTGTCGCAGGATGTTGCTAAACAATTACGTGTACACGATGACGATCGCATAGTAATTTGCATGGAACAACTGCACATGAAGTGAACTGAGGAAGGCCTCTTCTGCTCCAACGTATATATACAGTGTGTGGCAGGCAAAAAGCCTAACGATGCATATCAGTATACGAACAGCGCAGTTTAACAAGACACACGAGAAAGGAGACACACACACACGGGCGCTGTATGTTTCGTGTGTGTTGTTAAACTGCGCTGCTCGTATACTGATATGCAATACAATAGAGGAGGCTGTGGCAATACCGACTAGCCCGTCACATCGGTCTTGCTAACGACGCAGTTTTGCACACTGACCTAATGTTTGCGACGTTCCATTTTTTTTTTTTGTTTTGCGTCGAGCAGTTCACTTGAATCACTGTCGGTATCATCTTCCGGCCACTGAATCCGGTCATGAATTCATCTTGTCAGAATTCGCCTTTGTCTTCGGAACGCTTTTAGGCCACGCCAACATCATGTATGCTTCACAAAAATGCCAACGTTGCAGATATCCTGCTTTGATCCCTGTTCTTGCAGTGGTTTCCTGCCTTTACTTTGACAACTTTCTCTCTCTCTCTCTCTCTCTCTCTCTCTCATTCTTTTCGGAATAAACATAGAAAAGACTGTTGGAGGGGTGGGGGATCATGTGACAGATTCTGTTGTGGGTGCTGCCGATTATAGATGGGGTAAAAGGACGCATACCGATACTGAGAATAGACCAAGTGATATGCGATGAGCAGGTAAATTTTCCTTTAAAGAAGGAGCATGACACGAGCAGTTGATTGCTGTCATGAGGCATGAGGGCAAAATGATGATTAAATGTGCTGTTTAAATCCGAAAAAAAAAACTTTCATAGGTCATAAATTTGTTTATAACAGCTCTGCATCCAAAGAACGTAGACATCACCATCATCTTCGGTGTATATGAGCTGCATCACGCTTTACAAATCATTTATATATATACTGTGCCTCTTTAAAGATATGCACAGAATGGGCAGGAACCAATAAAGGGACGAATTCCTGGAGCTGTTCGCACATTACAGTGGCCTGTGAACGTGCGGCGTCTTGGCTTTGGAACCACTGTTTACCGTAATGGGTCAGCCATGCGTTCAGGTAGTAGAGAATTGCCGTTTCGTGTGAGCGGCCCAGTGATATTATATTCCCCGAGAGACCAGAGGTCTAGCTTTCGCCGGCTCCACGGCTGTATAGTGAGCAGGGTTTGCTTAGTTACTTCGAGCGCATGTGGAGCTGACTCCTTTGCATGCATGACCGAACCAATAGACGGGCTCAGTCGTGGTTTGATTCTAACTAGTGCGATGTTTCGTATTTGATTACAATAACATTTAGTCAGGCTTTTCTGCCAGCGAGGGGCTTTCAATTCAGGTTGGAGATTAGGAATAAGGGGGACTGTCGGATTAAGTTGGCACACTCAGGTGGTGGGGTATAAGGTGGGTATTAATTAAATCCCTGCACATATTAAGGTATAGCGCAGTGTAGAGTCTGAGCGACAGTGCTTTGGGCGTGAGCTGTATTTCCTCGGCGGTTCCATGCTCGAGGCCATTTGATGCCGCTGAGTCACGTGTCGGGAATAGTGGTTTATTTTGTTTATAATATGAACGAACGAAAAAGGAGACGACGGACGGAAAGCGCCTATCGAGCACCTGATCAGTGACTTTCGGGAAATTAAACGGGTAGGCAGTAGGGATATACCAAGCAAAGAAACGTAAGCGGTACAGGGGAGGGGCTTTCGGCTGCGGCTTTTAAATTTACTGCCGCAATCCAGCGGAGATCAACGCCCGCATTCCTGGCTAACGCGCCTTTTCCTCCCCTTTTCCCTACTCGCAGCGCTGCAGAAGGGCTCCCAAGGCAGCATGAGGCTGAGCGGCGGGTGGCACCAGCGGCTCCTGTTCGCGCTGCTGCTCGCGGTGTGCAGCGTCAGCGCAAAGGTGAGTGTGTGCTCCCTCGCGCACGCAGCGTCGGCGCCGCAGACCCGAATGCGCGGCTGAGCGTGGCTCGGCGCTTGCTCATCGAACTATCGGGCCACGTAGTCCACGGGGGCGGAACGCGGGGAAACTTCCGCCTCCTTCCGTTACGACACTCGTTGTGAAGTGGATGCCTCCCCCCCCCCCCCCCCCCCCCCCCCCCCCTTTTTTTTTTAGTCAACTTCCTCGCCACGCTTGAAATTCCGGGCAAATGAAGATGGCTGCTTCGCAATTACGCGCGAAGCCTTGTATCGCACCGCCCGTGCGTGAAGATTTCGCTTCATTTCGCCTTCCGCGGACTAAACAGGTTTTGTGAACAATCGATAAACTGAAGCAGCGTGCACAGAATCGGCGAGTAAATTGGGAGGAATGCAAGTCTGTGAGACGTTCTCACGTGCGCACTGCCATGCGCAAGCATTCGTCCAGCTCGCACTGAGGCAAATGAGATGCTCTGAGAATGCGGTTTTTCCATCACTTTCGCTGTAATTAATTATCGCCTCGCCGACACCTCTATTGCATAAGTATAGAGCTCGACGAATCTGGCCATCAATAAATGCATGTCAGTGATTTTCAGTTGCCCTCACGACATCGTGGATGATTCCCGTGGACCTGATAGAGTGAAAACGCGGGGTGTGGAAGATAAAAAGGGGGTCCAGTTCAGCTTCTTCAAACTAAGCACGAAGTCATGAAAATGAGTCGATGCCATTGTTTGCAGGGGTTCCTTTGAAGGGCATCCGCCACGTTTTCTTTAGTCGTATCCGAATATGGTGTGTTAAGGAAGGGGTGGAAGGTAAATGTGTTATGCATAACATCAAACCAAGGCGCCCCTCCCTTTCACCGCATTGCCCTCGGCGATGGTTACTTCAAAGCAGATGTTCTCCGGTACCTCTTCATCAAGGAATAGAACGCTACCTTTCATTACCGGGAAGCGAAAAGCAAGGCGCCCGTGTGCTGTGTGTTGTCAGTGCACGTTAGAGAACCTCATGTGGTCGAAATCTCCGGAGCCCTCCTCTAAGGCGCCTATCATAGCCTGAGTCGCTAAACCCCGTAGACCAAACCAAACTGTTTATTATTGAACGCGGTGAATATTTCGCTTATGAGAATAATTTATAATAAATTATTCCCGTATGCACAGACGCAGCCCGACATGCCGCAAAGTGACTGCTATCCCGCCACACTTACCCAGTAGTTCTGTGCAAGCGCATATATATATTTTTTTTTTCGACGAGAAGTTGTTCATGAATGGATTCTTTTTTTTTTTTTTCGCTTATGCAGTAAGACTGCCTCATAACAATCAATATATACCCGCAGGCGCTCCCCCGGGAGGCTCGTAGTTTTCTGCTATTTGTTGTCAAAAATGTGTCCCATGCGCCTTCTATATATGGCAGATATAACTCATCGCTGCGAACGCAGTACACGATTTAAGGTTTCACTATATGGATTTGGAGATTAGATCATCCCCATCGATATGTTCATACCAGTATCTTGCAATATTCCAAAGTCATCTAAGCATCATCACTGACCAGCAAGGCCACAAAGGGGTCCGTTAATGCGCGGATTCATAATTTTATAGACCTTGGTATATTATCTGAAATATTTTTTTTTTCTTAGAACAACTGAACAGTTGTCTTGAAAACGGAGCTAAAACAATGGTGTAGCGGCATACGAGGAGTTTTTCATCCTTATACGCTGCGCAGATTCCGCGGAGCCGTCCACGCATTTCGAGCCACGGTTGCTTACTTTGAAAAAGGGAAAAAAAAAAAATTAAACCACGTACGAAAGATAGAAAGGAAACGAACCCGCCGTTGGGACAGAACGCTCTATTCCAGACGCGCATATCCATGCACTGCCTCTTTCTTCGGCGGCGGATACTAACGTGGTAGTGAATATTAAGACTCATGTTCAGTCGTACACAGTGATTTTGGACGTTTTCTGGGAATGGGAAAAAGTTTTTGAACGTACTTCCTCCACATATTGTATAACATTACAATAAAAATTAATATATCTATTGGCCTTCCTCGGCAGCCTTCTAGCTTTTCGCTTCCAAAAACGCGTCTCATCGGTTTTTTGTTGCAGTCTCATTCGCACGTTAGGAGCGCGGAAAAAAACGTCTGAAGCACAATGTTAGTACGCATCGGAAACGTAGATCATTCCTATTAAAATATCTCGATAAAGTATATTACAGCGTAGTACAGGTGCCTCACAATTATTTCCAAAAAGCGCAGCCGATTGGTTTCCGATGGCAGTTTTGACTAGTACTCGCTGCGAGCGGCGCTGCGGCGTCTACATCACACGGTGAGCGGGGTGCGGCGGAATTGAATAGAAAATGAATAGTTCTGAATAGAAAATTTACGCGAGGTGAGTCAGACAGGCTACCCTTATAGGCTACGCGGGGTTTTATACCCACATCTCACAGTGTAGGAGCTTAAGACTGTCGCTATAGGGAGTATGTGTGCGACAGACAGGCTCTAATTAAGAGTGTAGTGAAAACCCATGTCGATGAGGGCTGAGTGTACGCTTACGAGGATCCGGAAGGGGAGCTATGGGAGCCAATAATGGTGTCGCGTCATGCCCTTATAGGAGCACGTTAAGTGTCCACATTTTTATTCATTTTTTATTTATTTATTTTTTTTTTTATTATTATTATTTTTTTTATAGTCCACGACGCGCTGCCGAGCACCGAATATCTCGAGGCGCATGACGCCCGCATCTCGGATATCCTGCTTAGGACTAACGCTGCTTTCGCACGACCCGCTCTCCTATAGCAGTCGTCCAATCGGCGTTCTGTATAATACGTGGTGTATATGGTGCAGTTTGTATACGGGTCTAAGTGGACGAACGGCGCCGAGTTTAGGGCTGAACTATGAGCTTTAGCAAAAGGAAAAAAAAAAATAAAAGAATCCCAGTATTAAACCGCTAGTAAGCAAGACTGAATATAGAAGCATGGCCGGACACAGTGGTATAGCCCGAACGATTTCAAGGCAGGGGGTGATTGGAAGACTCGTCATTCGCGTGCGGACAGTGGCGTGGGAGATAGGAGCATGCAGGAAGTTTGTTGCTTAAAAACAAAAACAAAAACTAAAATAAAAACCTTCGATGCGCACGAATGCGCGGGACGCACTGAAATATCGGCAGGAAGCTAAATCCGTAAAACAGCACCAAGCTTCTCATTGAAGTTTATAGCACATATCAAGCCACGAAGCCTGCAAAAACAGGGATGTAGTCTTGTCAAGTGGAACCATCCAAAGCTCCCAGACAGCACCATAAGCCTTCCGTTCCCTGCTTCTCCTTCCCCTTCACTTTAATTTCTCGCGCAGAGAGATTAAAAGGGCCGAGGGAAGAAGGAGAGGACGGAGAAAAAAAAAAAAAAAGAAGGAAGAGCGGACACTCGACGCTTGCGAGGAAATTGGCTCCACTGAAGGCGCGAAGAGAGGGCTGTGTAAATCAAACATTCTATTAATACGTGAAGCTGGTGGCGCACTTGGAGCTCATAACTGCATGTGGTTGTCGTCTCTCCGCTTATGCTGACATTCCGTGTGCATGACATCTTGTTAGTATGTACTAACGTTGCAAACTGAAAGGACGCTGTAAAGCTGCACCCACCCGTGGTACGCTGCGAGAAATGGCTCAGATATTCTTCTACAAGCTTCTAACAAGCGATCGGGGGAACCTCAGAGCTCGGTCTGACATAAACAGCACGAGAGCAGCGAGCAGACCTGCGAAGGAGGAGAAAGCAGAGGACTGAATACAAAGTTCATGAATTACGCGTGGCGTGAAAGCGCGCCGCCCCGAAGCCCCGGTTTCGATCTCTTTCTTTTGTCCGCGCTCAAATGAAGCCGATAACTTTAAACGCGCACATGGGAAGAAAGATCAAAGAGAAGGGGTGGCACAGCACCACCAACAAGAGCGCAGCCCTCATCACGTATCCGCGCTATGTCTTAGGCAGCTGCGATACAATGTAGCCTCACCTGTGTGTATCGGCTCGCGCGAACGTGCCCTGTCTGTTGAAATGGGCTGTTCTTCTTTTAGCCGGCTGCATGATCAAAACGCGTGTCGATACTACGCTTTGCAGCCGATTTAATTCGGGATCAAACCGCCCAGCCGCATAAAGACAGCGCTGAACGGGGGGAAAAGAAGAGAGCGATTTTGTTTTTCCCGAAATGGTCGAGAAAGCACGCACGCACTTGCGCACATACACCGACGCGTACGTACAAACACACCGGTCCCGAGGAAGCGATAGAGAGAGAGAGAGAGAGAGCTGCCGAAAAGCGAGCACCTGGGCGCCGCTCCGCCCACTTTGAAAAAAAAAGGCGCAGGTGCCACCGCCGCCTTTCCCGTGAGGGGCGCGGCACTGCAGCAACAGCAGCGCACGGAAAGTGCCTTAGTGTAATCGGCTTAGCGAGCAGCGGCTCACTGGCGGCCGACTATTAATCAGGAGGCCCAGTGCGCGACACGAGAGCGCCGCGCAAGAGATGCGCCAGCACGCGCACGCGCGCCGCGGGGCTTGCGTTAAAAACCTTGGTCAGCACGTTTTGGATCTTGCTGGCGGCGCACCGGGCGCAGATATGTATCCGGTTAGGTGATACGCGCTGTTACACATGTTAATGAGCAGCCGAAACAAGATGCATAAGCGGGCCTCACACTTAGGTGGGCGCCTGCTTCGGGCTAAGGAAGCAAGAATTATTCATGCACCTTGCGAGGGGATCGGGGAGCGCTTTCCCCGCGGCTGTCGGTGTGCGAGCTTGGCGTGGGCGGCCCCGGGTTCCAGTTTCTGCGGCGCCGACCGCTGTGGCTGGCACTTGTACGGCTGAAGCGGCACAGAAATCTCGTTTGGATTGTTCCGTGGTCGCTCCGAGGAAAAGAATGAAATGGTAAAGGAAAAATAAGTGGAAGGAAGGACGCCATCCTGCAGGCGAAGCTGCAGGGGCGGTGGAAGGCTGTACGGGATGGAGGAGGAATCGTGCGGGCTCAAAGAATTAAGAAGGGCCCTGCACACGTGCAAGTCGTTGCGAACAAGAAAGAACAGCTCTGCCCCCCCCCCCTCCCCCTTTTTTCCCCCCGAAAAAAAAAAAAGCACGAAGAAAAAGCACTCACTCTCGTCGAACGATGTGCCCGAGAATAAGCGCTTCGCGTTCTCGCAAAAAGTGAGTATTAATCTTGGGAAGCCTTATAAAACGGGACGGGGATTTGTGGGCACCATCTTGCTTGGCAGGATCTTGGGGAGTTGCGAGCGCATTTCTCGTTTGTATGGAGCCTCGTGGTCCCGGGCTCCGGTCAGCGCCGGACGTACGTACGCAGACGCTGGAATCTTTATTTTCCTATTTGATACCGCGCTACCTTTCCAGTTCCCTCCATTCCTGCCAGCGTCAGCGTGGCAAAGGAAAGCTGACCGGGGAATTCCTTCAAAAAGTACACCTCGCCCAAGAGGGGATTCTGCTTTGTGTATCGGCTCTCTGATCAGCGGAGGAATGTATAAAAAGACGTAAACTTGTGCCTAGGACGCGTCAGCGAAAGAGAAGAAACTGCCATGACGCACCACAGTGAACGAAAGAGGCGGCGAGCAGAAAATGCGATGGGAGGAGGATGGATAGAGGAGCGAAGCGGAGCCGTTACGCATAGGCGATGAGGTAAGAAGGGGTTGGAACCGTGGGAGAGCGGAAGGAGAACGCTGTATAATCTCTTCAGCAGCTCTCGATAGACGGATGGTCGAATGTATAGATAAATAGATAGCGGACGTTTCTGTCGGCGCTCCCGACTTGAATGTATACACCTCTTGTAGATGCACTTCGTCGAAAAGGAGCGGACATTTCCGCGCGAAGCGAGGGAGGCCGACAAGAACGGCAACATTCCTGACGAATGGGAGGAGGAGGTTGAGGGGGATGGCTCCGTCGGCGCACTTTGGCGAGGAGCGGGCAACAATCGAAACGGCTCCGGGAGAGCCCGGCATAACTTCTTTTCTACTGGACGCTTGAAAACGAAAAAAAAAAAAGCAGAAAAAAGAACACTTCGACGTGAGTTCTATTGCTGCCAGTTTTCCATTCCTCTCCGTACCCTCTTTCGTCTTTCTTCTACTATTTCTTTTGTTTTTGTCTCCCTTCTTTCTATCGATAACATTCGCAGCCATCTTGATAACCCTTTTGGAAGTTTCGTGCAGTTTTCTTTTCCATCAGGGCTACTACGAAGTGAGCAAAGGGCGTCTCGTTATATTAAAAAAAAAAAAAAGGCTATTTTATCCTGTGTCCTCTCTGTCTTTACTGCAGTCGTAGGGAGTGTATATACACTCTGTATAGACTCGCCTTCCGTGGGCGCATGAAAACTTCACGTCGCAGAGAAAAAAGGACCACCGGCGATGAGCGAAGAGCGGCATTCGGCCTCCAGATGCGAGAGTTCTTCCTCTTTCGGGTGCTCTCGCGCCTGCGTCTATTTGCTGGGTGGCTCAGAAGCCTCTGGCGAAAGGTACTTGTTGGGATCGAGGAGGGAGGAAGTGAGGAAATGGCTATTGTAGCGCTTTATTTCCCCAGTGGTCTGTCTTTCCCCTTTCTTCAGCCGCCCTTGTGGAGACCTTCCTGCGCGCCCTTTGGCGCGCCTTTCATTGAAGCCACTGTAGGCGTTGCGTGCTCGAATCCATGGCGAATGTGTATGTCTCGGCTCCTTTCTTCTTGGCGTTTGTCTCTCTTCCCTCTGTTCAGAACTGCGAGAATGTGGCCAGCCAGACTGATATATAGATGCGAGTTCTTTTCAGCTGCCGGGATCTTTCGTTCGCACTCTGCGTCTCCACACCTTGGCCGGTCTCTTCTGGACAGCTCTTTCTCAGCTCTCGCTCTCTTCCGATCGGAGTGGTTCCAAGCGTTAGTTGGGAAATGGAAGTGCTGACGTACGCTGGATACCGTGAGAGTGAGAAAAAGAGAAGCCGGTTGTCTGAAGCTCGGCCAAGAAAAGGTAGAGTATGCATCGCAAACGCTCTGCGGCACCTAAAGTGCAGAAAAATAAAAGATAGAGTAACTGAGAAAACACTTCGTAGAAAAGAAGGCTAACGGTGAAGCTCGCAACCAAACAAAAGCAGTATAGGAGTAGGCGCCCGCGATGATGTCCCAGTATTGTCTCAGCTAGGTGTCATGCAAGTTTAAATTGGTATATATATACATATATATATATATATATATATATATATATATATATATATATATATATATATATATATATATATATATATATATATATAATATATTCATTTATTATAACGAGCACCCTCATTTCCCTTTAATTGATCTGCTTATATATATATATATATATATATATATATATATATATATATATATATATATATATATAAACCGTGGAGAGCGGGTTAGATTCTCTTTTTTTTTTTCTTTTTTAATGCGTGCTGCTGAAAGTATCGCGAGCTTTACACCTTATACGGCGTTGTATATACACCATGCTAGCGTGCATGATTGTGTTTTTCAGCTCGCTAAACGTTCTTCCAGAACTTGTCGCACAGCATATTGTTGTCTGTACTCTCACCCTGTTCCCGCTTTTTTTTTAAATTGTTATTTCAGCAGAGAAAACACAGCATCTGCTGCAGGGGCATAGGCTAAAGAATGTGGCGCCTGACAAAGGCCTCTGTCCCTCTGCAGTCCACTGAAGTGCAGTCATACTACATAACAGAACGTAATGTGCATAAAAAAAAACGCGCATAAGCAAAACTAACAGAATTACATGACACTATACGACACCATAGCAATATATACAACAACAATGAAATGATATCCAACGGAGATCTCCTCCAGTACAACTATACAATTTATATCTAGTCGCTTATAACAAAATAAAGATAATAGAGATAATTTACACTGGAACACAACACAAGGCAAAATAGATCAGATACCAGGTCAGTATAAAATACTAGGATATGTTCTGCAGAAACATGGCCAAGATGATAATTAGTCCCCATACAGAACTCCAGATGTTATTAAGACATCTTTAATGTGCTTTTTAAACTTACCTATACTGGTTTTGAAATTTATTGCATCTTCTAATTTATTATGAATAACAATCTTTTGGTATGTGAATGTTTGTTTTGCATAGTTCGTTTTTGTTTTTGGTGTGCATCTTTTATTATGTCGGTTGAATTCCGCTTTGAAGGGCTCCTGCCTAAGTTATACTTGAGCAGAACGTAGGGAACTCTTTTTTTTTTCTAATATTTATGAAGGCAGCAGACGAGAAGCTACATATTCGCTTGGTATTTGATACCTTCTAATCAGATTACTCGTTTAATTGACGGCATTGGCGCAGTGCCAAGGCCAGTGAAAAGGCGCCATTCGGCCGACGAGTGGCTCCGGAAGATCATTTCTCGTTCTATTTTCAGTGGATAAGCCATTCATTTGTAGTTTTGTAAATATAGTGCAAGAAAATCGAATGTGGGACTCGAATGCATAGTTATGGCTTATGATTTTCTCGGTAACACTTTGATAACTGCTTCGACCCACGCCCATCTCCCCCTCTCCCCAATGTCCCAATCTCCCTCTTACTCTTCCTTCTTCAAGTGAGTGAAGCCCCTCGTTATAGTGCTCCAAATGACGTGATGCTGGGCTAGTTAGTTGATCATGCTTTCTTTTCTAGCCCGCATGACGAGCATTAGATACAGCTGTGAAGCATCGTGTCCCGTTTCTTTTATCTTGTGCTGGACGTTGTCGTGACGCAGGGACTAAGTCGACCCGGCCTTCACTTGGTAGCGTGCAGAGACTCCGGGTTGATTAAGGATTGAATCTTCGAAGTTGGTAAAATATATACAAGCAGGTTTAATGGCACTTTGAGAAAACTTATTTACATGAAAAAAAAAAGGTATATCAGCAAAATGGCAAGCGTTAAGAGTTCATAGCGAGAAGCGTCTGGATGAGCCGTTTACCCAGGGCTCAGAGCGTCATTTCATGCTCTGCAACGTCTTAAAATCCCCCTATGTCCAGCCCCTCTCTGAAGATGCTGACCAATAAGTTCCAGGGCACACCCCTGAGATATCGGCAACCAATCGAACACATCACTGCACTGATGGTCTGATGCACTGACTGGTCCAGTATTGTTTCGTCGGGCGTGGTCACTTGTTGTCGGGTAGATCTTGGGAACGGCGAGGAGGTAAATTTCGATTCTTCTGCAAATATCCGCTATGTTGGTTCCGGCAAGTGTATTTCCTTCTCAGAAACTCAAGTGTACGTGCGCGCCACGAATACTGCTCCCAGCATTGTCCCTTTCCGGCAATTGCAACTCTTTCCTGCATTCACGGGAAAACCTCTAATGGCCGTAATCCTCATGCTCCTTTCTTCTCCTGTACGTCAGCGGACGTGTCACTCCGATCATTTCCTTTGGACAATAGGCATTCCTCACTTGACAATAGCGCCTCTCGACGGGAAGGGTGAACAGTTGAACAAAAGCACTTCTGGCTATTTCTCACAGG
>NC_139344.1:128685396-128835396 GCF_055883805.1 Amblyomma maculatum
CATTTTCAGCGAACAACGAGTGACAACTGCACAGAGAGATCTCCAGCCTTGATCGCGCGCCGATGCATCTCATTTTCTTTTACTTTGCTGAATCGCTAGGCGCCGCCCACTAAAAAGAGAAGCGGTTCAGTAATGCAGAATGTTATTAACAGAATAGTCCGCAATATCGCTAGTATCATACTATGAGTTCTGAAAAGAAAGGAAAAAAGAAGAGAACAAAAGCGATCCCTCTAAATGAATGTATATACATAAAAGAGTAAAACTTGAGGTTCTACCTGAGCGGCCTAAGAATTAGCTCACTGATCTTCCTGGTCGTCTCGACAACAGAAATTGGGTGGCTATTTGCAACGGGAGGTAAAAAAAAGAGGATTTTTTTTTTTTTTTTTTTTTGTGGCCATGATGCACACACGCACGCACAAAAAGCGTGCGCGCTGAGGAAGACTAAATATGAGAATACAAAAAATAAAACGAAGGCAAACAACGCACCCCCGGGGAAGATAGCGTTGGCGCTAAGCCCCGAGGGCTGTGGGAGTCGATCACGGCCTGTTTGGGAGAGAGAGCGGCGCGCGTTTTTTCTTCCGACCAGCGCGCCCTTTGTGTGCGCCCTTAATCATGCTGCGGGGACGACGTTCGGCTTCCCAGCCCCGACTGCCCAGCGAGAGAGTCCTTCCTTTTATTCTTAGCTTTTATGCTGAGATATTTTTTTTTTCGTTGTGTTTCTTACCCCCGGCTGCAGACGGGAAAGCCGGCTCGCGGCCTAGGCAGCAACTCGCGATAACGTCCCGATCGGACGTGGCGACGTCAGCCAGAGAGACGCCCACATCGTCTTTCTTCTCCGTTTTTAGACGGGTCGCGCGAAAGAACCCGAACTTCATTTAGGGGACAGAAGTGCGGACGTAGACGCGGTGTGCGAGAACGAAGAGAAACCCATCGATTAAGTAGTGAGGAAGAGCGCAAGGAATGCTTCGAAGTCGGATACTGTACAACAAAGAGGTTCACAGAGGCCGTTTTCCGCCTTTCTTTTTTCTATGTTCGCATAGGTGTAAACATTGCAAAAAAATTAAAAAAAAAAACAAAGAGAGGGGGGGGGGTGTTGATGGGGCAGAAAACAATCTAAGCTGGCTATATATATATATATATATATATATATATATATATATATATATATATATATATATATATATATATATATATATATATATATATATATATATATATATATATATATATATATATATATACGTTACTATATTAGTGATCGTACCAATCACTAATAGCGGACGTGTGGGAAACTCCGCCTTAGATGACACTCCTAGCCTTAAACGTTTTTATAATGAATTACGTGCCTTCTTCGGGCCACGCATTTCGATAAGCTCACTAAGAAGGACAGGCGCACCCCCACTTTTTCCCCCACCATTTGCAATTATATAGCAAAATTCGGCGCAGAGCACGTCTCGAAATTTTGTCTATGGCGTCGCGTTTGAGCAGCGGAGGCCACGTACGCCTCCGAAGCCAACATCACGTCACAGTTTATGGGCAGAATCAGCGATATGGGAGCTCTTGAACACGTGTAGAAAGGTCAGCAGGGATCAAATGTGGCCACAGAGCTACACCGCGCAGTTCGACGCGAGATGCATGGGCGACTCTCGAGCCCAGTTGGGAGAGGGACGTACGCTTCATGCTCTCCCGACTATAGCTTTCTCACAGGACATAAAATATGCGGAAAATCCGAATCTTCTGGCAAAAAGAAAAAAAAAAAGACGAAGAAGCAGAGAAAAAAGTATCTCTCTCGTGGAACTTCTGCCGTGAGCGCTAGCCAGTTCATTTTTGTTCGTTTGTTTAAATGACGGCAGGCGTCACTGGCAGTTTTACTGTTTGCAGCGCATGCGCGATGCATGAGTTGACAAGACAAGAAGTTTGCATGTTATTCGTGAATTTTTTTTGCTTGCTGTTTTGTATGAAAGTATTGCGCCGAAACGAAAGAACGCTGTTTGTAATACTAGCTATGTAGAGCAGTCCGCAAACCGCATTGGCCGAGCAAAATCCTTTGAAGTGTGACGGTCCCGCGGACCGCAAGAAAATAGAAAAAAAAAAAGAAAAAAAAAAGAAAAAAAAAGAAAAGGACCCCGTCATTATCGCTTCACTTGAACGTTATCATAACTTAGTCGATGAAAAAGTAAAGAAAAACTTTTCGTGCACCTTTACAAAATTCGTAGCCAGGGGCCCTATTCTCGACAATTCGCCATTTTGTTCAAATTATGACGTACGCATGACGTGCGCAGTAGGATGGTGCCAGGTTACGTAAGCACACAATCGGGTTGCGCATTCTGAAGAAAAAGAGAAATAAAGTGACAGAAAAAAGCGCGCTGTCGTCTGCTTCTATACATTGGCTCCAAGTATAAAAAATGACGGTGCTCCTGCAGGAACCGATGCACGGCGGTGGATTTCGTGATTTGGAAGCCTAGGGTTGCAGTGAGGCGAGTGAAGTATGTGGTGGCGTTGCGGTATCAGTGTGTCATGACATACTTACGGTCGAACA
Source organism: Amblyomma maculatum (assembly GCF_055883805.1). Taxonomy (NCBI): domain Eukaryota; kingdom Metazoa; phylum Arthropoda; class Arachnida; order Ixodida; family Ixodidae; genus Amblyomma; species Amblyomma maculatum. Next base: position 128,687,936 of record NC_139344.1, read on the forward strand.
TTCGGCATCAGCTACGCAGGGAAAGCCGCGTGAGTTACTGCTGAAGAGCAAGAACGGCAACGGAATATTCGCAGTGGTGCAAAATGGGAGCGGAAAGTCTCTTTGTTGTTCATAAACGCCGATGATCTCTCACGTTCACTTATCAGCGGCTTTTAAATCCAGGAACTAAAACGGTTGAGGACTTGATCGTAAACAGGAAGAATCGACAGATTTCCAAACTAGCTCCAGCACTGAGAAAGAGGCGCCGGCGCAGCCGGCATTGTCCATTTCAGAGGACAACGATAGCAGTCTCAAAGTATCAATTACTGTTAGGTACTGGCTGTGCTACCCACCTTTTCTGAAAAGCCACTTTACGACCAGCTATCGTCAGGTCACCGAGTCTGCTTAAGTTTCTAACATATTGTGTCGGCATGAGTTGTTTGGAGCACGGAAAGCAGCGCAGAGAGAGAGAGAGTCTTCCACACACACACAACACACGAAGTGGAAGGCATACGCTGTGCTTTACACCTAGTCGGTTAAATTTTCATGCGCTGGCGTGCGAAAAGCTCTTGCGAAACGCAAAAGATGTCCGAGAAAGAGAACGAAACAGAACAGAATAGCAGGAAAGATAATTAGGCGATTATCAGGCTACCGTACACGCGCAGAGGGGGATAAACGGACAGTATGAAAAGAAAGCGAAAGATGACAGAGGAGATCATGGTATGAAGCTAGGGCGGCGCCGCGCGCGCGTATTCCTTGCAGTCGAAACAGTGAAATGCAAATAATAAAGGAAGATTATTTTCAGGTTCTATTAGAAAAAGCAATCAACACAATATGTCACTCAACTACATCATATTATTAGAGCGTACCATCATAACGTGCCCCGGAGTGCTTTTTTTTTTCTTCTAAACAATAAGCAAATGGTGAGCCCGTATGCATATTAAAAGAAAACTTTATATATGAAACACATCACATGTGGCAAGTAAACATGTGGCAAGTAAACATGTGCCATGTACATGGAACATAATTCCTTTATTAAAATAGAAGCTGTGAGTATTTTTGCTTGCTTTGCCCATCGTGCAGGGCTGTTCAATTCATTAAAATTGCAGTGTGTGTATAGTGCAAGGCAAAAAAGGCAGTGTTTAGGGCCGACGTTTAGGAAAGTCTTTGGTGATCCTTCGCTGCCTGTCGCGTGAAATTCCGGCACAGCCATCGAACCATATGACCCCTCAGGTTGTACTCACGAACCGACCAGAAAGATAATTAGAAAGCATCGCGGTGCTCTCTGAAATTCATGATGGTTTGGTGGGCGCTGGTTAATACAGAGACAAAGAGAGGTATTTCTCTTCTCTGTCTCTGTTTTGAAGAACGCCCACGAAACCATCATGAACAACCTACAATTCGCCCAACTTCCCTTTCTGCTGCTGTCTGAAATGCCTCGTCTCGCGCAGATCAAGCGCTTGAGTTAGCGGGCCGCATTGCTGCGCTTGGCAACGACGGCCCGGATCGATGGTTTCTCTATGAGAGCAAAGCATTTGCAACGGGAGGGTAGCTGTGACCCTCGTGCGGCTGTAAATCTGCGTCTTCATTATTAATTCTCTAATAGATGACGCCGCTGAAAAGTACCCTTATGACGTCGTTTCAGTGCTTACTGCAATTACAAGATGTGTCAGCCTACGTCACCACCCACCAAACGGTGAGCTAACAGCCGCCTACACTGCACGTCGAATTCGTCATGTTTTTCGCGGCCGCCTCAAGTGGTTCGAAATGCGGCGCCCAACTTTGGTCATTTACAGCAATGGCAGAACATCCTTTACGTCATTGAACGTCATTTTGACGTCATCATTAAATGTTTATTCATGATGTATTTCCCGCCAAACGACGTCAGCCAATCAGAATTCAGGAGTCGGCTCCTGACAGTGGGCGGTTCCTCTCAGCTCATTCGTAATACAAGCGTAAGTGCTTCCCTTCCTATTATATATACCTCTGTTTTTCCTCCACAGTTTCTTATATATATACCCTCCATGCATCATGAACACCGCTGCTAAAAATCGTTTTTCACACTCACGTCATTGTTACGTCACCGCAAAAAGCCGTTTCGACACACCGAAATTTCGCGCCACAAATTTGAAACGCGTGACTGTTCTTCTGAGAATCAATCAGAGAAAAAAAAAAAGGCGCCGAACGGCGGCCATGTGTGTCGAGAATATGGCCCCAGGAAACATTTCAGACAGGTATGACATTCGAACCAGTATTCTTCGATGATCGCTGTGTTGAGGGGATACCAGGGAAGCTTTGGCTTCTGCAATATGAGATAACTAGTTAAGTGCTCCCTGCTGCTTTCCTCTCTGTCCTCCCCTCTCCCCCAGAAAAAAAAAAAAGGATTATGTACTCCACGCGTCCGTCCGTGCTTCATTAGACGCGCGTTATAGTGTTGGAGTGCTACAACTTGGCGCAAGAAACCGAGGCCGGCGTGTTGCTCGCTGTCCTGACAAGACAGACCTCTCGTGTTGCACGAAGTACGCTTGCGCATTAAAACGATAAAATCAAACCAAATCGTGGCGCTGCTTATGCAGAAGCCGGCAGAAAATAGAACAAGGCCCCCATTTGTAATTTCGATAAATAAGAACCACTGCACAGCCGTTCTGCTTGCCTGCCCCGAAAAAAAAAAAAAAATCGCTAGGCTTTCAACGCCGGCACCTAGTGTGCCGCTTTGACACTCCGCTGTAAGGTTGAACTGCACTCACTCGCTGGATTGAATGTTTCAAACAAACCAGAAACGCTCGCCTTTCCCGCTAAAACAGGAGGGAATCACCGAACATCCCATGCAAATTGAACAGCGCGTGGTGACTCGCGCGAGTTCCGGATCTTCTCTGCTCGCGTTATAACGGCTGCGATATCGAACCCGTAGGTTGCCACAAGGCATTGAGCCCAACAGATCGCACTTTTTTTCCTCTCTTCATTTTTGTGCCTTTCTGCGTGCGGGGCGTCACCATTTTTCTTCTGTACGAGATGGGGCTCTAGCGAGCGACAAGGAACGCTTAGGGTGCGGCTGATCACCCCCCCCCCCCCCCCCCCATCACGCTTTATTTTTTTTTTTTTTCAGTGCCCATTTCGTTTCCAAGATCGATGGTTATCTCGAGGAAGTGAGCGCACATCGTCGCTTCCTCTTAATTATCTCGTGGCTTCCCCGCGCGTGATTATGGAGCTCAAAATGATGGCTCACAGTGTAACTGGCGAGTGTCGGCACCGTGATTCACATTATGCGCTCGTGGAAGTGCAAAACGTGCATCTGAGGCGGGCCTGCAAAGTTTCGTGCATCACTGAGGCACAGACCAAAAAAGGGTGAGCGGAGGCAGACGTGCATTTCCTGCGCTACACAACTTGGTTTTGGCTTGGAAAGCGGAGCGAATTGATATCTTCCGTCCCGCAAACTTCGAACAATGTAATCGCTATAAATTTCTCCACCTACGGTAGAGACGATGATTTCCATAAAATTACATCGCGGAACGGAGACTAAGTTGTACGCTATTTTATTGAGACTAACACGGCAGTTACATGTTAGTTAGTGCTTTTGCGGCACTACACTATATGCAATAGGAATATGTTTTTTTTTTTTCTTTTGACGATCTATTCAACCCGGCCAACATCCGCAAACCACTCTACAACTCCGGCAGCCGAGAAGCGCTATTTGCCGTCGTTTGGGGCCATGTCCGTTCCACCCTTCGTACTGAACGGAACTTCACGCGGATGTGAGCCGTAGACTCACGGGAGGCGGGGCAGCGCGCCGCGCGCGCGAGCGCCTCGGGTCGCTGCAGGCATGAGTCAGCGCGCGGTCGCGGCCGCGTCGCCCCCGAAATCGCGTCGCCGCGGTGGCGAGAGATGAGAGTGCCCGCTTCCGATCTTCGGACGATCGATAGTGGGTGGAGGCGTTTCGCGGCTCCCCCTTGGCGGGCACCGTCTCCGACTGCCCCGTGGAGGCTGGGGGACGCGGGGAGCTTTTGGGCACCGCGCTTCTTTGCTTGGCTCGCTCCGACTCTAGCCTCTGGGCACCTGACCTTCCTTTTGATTTGTTACCCTCTCCAATCCCTTTTATCATCGCTGTCCCTTCCACTTTATATATTATATTCCTCGGGCGACATTTACTTCTGCTCTATTGGAGCATATCGCGGTCTCACTTTTATGACTTTGGAGCGGTTGCGTGCTACATTTGCTCGACCGACTGGTGAAGTGGCTGGACACTGCTCAACTTTGCGGAGACCTTTTGTTTTAAGAGTGCGCATTATTACCGCTTTGACAAAAACGGTAAAAAAGAAAGGAAAAGTGGAAGTAAAAGAAGTAGGTTCGCCTCTCTCACAGACAGGAGATCGAAGGGCGGTATAATGATACAAGCCATTTGGCTCTGGTTTCCTCAGGTTTGCCTATCGCTGTATACAAAAAGCAAATATATAATATAAAAGGCCGGCATGGCAACTGCTTCAGTTTCGGCCGACGCAGTTCGCAGGGCGCAAAAAAAAAAAAAGAAAAAAAAAAGAGAGACATTTTCCGCGACGTCTTTTAAAGTCGTAAGTGCGGAACGTTCTGGGCGCTGATTTTAGTGGCTCACTGGAAAGGGGACGGGGACGAGAATAAGAAGAACCTGTAGAGTTGAGGCTACTTGTTTTGCCTTATGTAAGAACCAAGAAGTCTTCATAGCAAGTGTAGGCGCAATGGTTGCGAATAACTTAGTGCTACACTATCTAAGGGCTTGTCGTGCTGCGGATAGAACAGCAAATGCGCGGAAGCATCCTCTTACTGTACCCCTACATGTATATCCACCAGGCGCGTACTGCTATCGGGTTTTGCCGAAATTATTTATCGGCACTTGGATCAGCCTCAGCCTGCCGCCGATCGGAAAGGTTCAACGATAGGCTGCGGCGTTGCCATTCGATTTTCAAGTCGATCGATGTTTCTTGATGCGTGTATTTTATGTATACCCTAAATCAAGGCGATGACACGCCGAAATCGATTTTACTGCGAATTGTGCAGAGCTGACATTTTATGACGGTTTCCAGCGCATTACACGTGCACTCTGCGTCAATAATCGAACTAAATGATTATATTAATGCAAATATAGGTCCTTATATTTCTCGGTCATTTTTATTCAGTGAACTGTTTTTATGACTCAGCAACTTTTGTAATGTAATGAGTTACTTTGTGACACTAATTTAGGGGCGAAATGAATACTCTTGAAATTACTTCGGTTAAGAATGCACCACTGCCCGTTGGGTCATGCACCTCGAAAACAGTAGTGAAGGGAGAGAAAGAAACCCTAGCCAGCAAAGCTACACACGCGGGCGAGTGGAGATGCATAAGCGGCCTTATCCTTGGGACTGGGTAGAGCTACACAACTACTGGCTCCACATACAGATACAGACATACTGACACGGAATTTTGCGGTTTTGTAGTTGTACCCAAGTCCTTTATAAAAACATTATTCATGAGCAAGATCGGGTCGCCCTAAAGTGCGCAAGTCATCATAGCAAAATGAGACCCCGTCTTAAAACTAGGGCAGAAGTTCCGACGCCCTTTTTTTAAAAAAATAAGCTTCTCCTGCGAAACAGTAAATTGTGGAATCTGAAGTGATTGTACACGCTGGATTCAGTGTATTATACGTACTTACTCAAATTAAGAAAATAATTGAAAGGTAACTGCAATGCAAGGTCATTATTTTTCCAAGCAGTACTAGTTAAGGTAATTACGATTTCGCGATTTCCATAAAAACATTTAGTAATGTAATTTGATTGTATGCTCGGCTTACACACTGCGTATACAGTGTGTGCTGGTAGTGAATGATTGCTTCTGCGTTTATAATATGACCACAATATACGTGCGTCATGTGATGCGTTCTCTTAAGCTAACAATTTACTTGAATGTTGCCTTTGTATCCCATGTGAAGACGTATAATAAACAGCACCCCCTATTGTTCTGAAAGATCTTTATCAAATGCGTATGTTCTGTACCGCTAAAAATTGTACCGCCCGTCAGTATTGCCAGAGTTTCGGCCGTGTAGTAAATTCGGGATCCAGAATAGCGGACCTACGTTGAACCGAAAACTGCGTTCTAGAGCGCGCATCATTTACGAGAAACCTTTGTATTGTAATAAATTGAGCGTTTTCCAACCCTATTCGTTTGTATCGAGTACCATCGGCACCAAAGTGGAAACGGGGCAGTTTTTTCGCATTATGCTTCGTTTAGGAAGGGGGCCAAGAGTATATTGCCATCTGTGTTGCCAGACGTTGTGTGCGTTTATTAAGTTTCCTCGTAGCCTTTACCTCATAGTGCCTTTTTTTCCTTTACTCGTCCTGCTGTTGTATTCCTCCTTCTGGTTTCATTTGTGCTGGCCATACTTCACGCTCAGCCCCCAGCTGCTGTCACTATGTTTTTTTAGCCGTAAGAGCAATGCCACGTGATATTGTGAAGTGACACGAGAAGGCGAAGACGAAGACGAAGGTGTGTCGCCCGCCTGCTGGCGGCTAGAACGTTGCTTGTTGCTGAGTTGTCTGCCTGCCTTCCGCGACAATATTAAAGCTATTACACATCTGAGATGTTTCGTAGTGGATCATTAAGTATTGTAACAGGCAGCTCAAATACGTACTTGTATCAAGGTGGTCTTTAAAAGAAGACTCTTCGGACCATGTGCATCGACAAATGCGGTTATAAAAAGGTGGTGGCGGGGAAGGTCGTCCACCCCTAAATGTTTAATAAGTACTTTCTTCTGGGCGAGTTGGTTCATATTAGCAAAAGGTAAAAGACTTGCGCAAAAAGTAGATGAAGAAAGAGACGTGACAACAAGACAGAGCGCGCTCTGTCTTGTTGTCACGTCTCTTTCTTCATCTACTTTTTGCGCAAGTCTTTTACCCCTAAATGTTTGTTTGTTTTGTGGGGATTAACGTTCCAAAGCGACTGAGGCTATGACAGACGCCGTAGTGGAGGACTCTGGAAATTTAGACCACCTGGGGTTCTTTAACATGCGCTGGCATCGCACAGCACACGGGCGCCTTGCTTTTCGCATCCATCGAAAAGCGATCGCCGAAGCAGGGATTCGATCCCGCATACTTGGGAACAGTAGTCGAGTGCCGTAATCACTGCGCCACCTCGGCGGGTCGTCCACCCCTAAATGAGCAACCTTACAGAGGAATACCACGTTAAGACCAATTTTTCAAACAGAAAAAAAAAAAAACAAAAAAACAAAAAATGAAGTCATATTCTTGGATTAGGGAACACCGTCAAAAGCCATCTCAGCGACCCTCGGCGACTCTGTCGTGGCCGCCCTTGGCCGCAACCTGAAATTGACCTTTAAGTCCACTCGTGTTGAGGGCTTTATAAGAGCTCTTTCGCATATACCGTGACGTGCGCAGTAGGCTTCACCGCTGAAGCGCGGCAATCGCATACTCCTAAACATTTTGCTTCGCAATGCACGAGTAGCCTGCGCTTTTAAAGGGCGCACTACGTGTTATTTGCGCCTTACCTCGCTGCTTTCATGCGTGAACGTGTTCCATGTTTGCTGTCCGTGAAGGATACGTGAAACGTTTGTACCGAAACTCGCGCCTCTCGAGGCGCAGGGCCTTCTCAGCCCATAGACCAGCGTCGTTTATGCATATGCAATGCGCGTAAGCGGAGGGCACAGTGTTTGCTCCGTGCGAGATTCTGTAAACATCCGCCTGAAGGACCAAGTGTGTGGGAAAACGCAGTGCGTGTGAAAGCATCTTCCATGCTTTGTCCCTTGTCCAGGTCAACATGTATGGGTTTTTTTTTTCGTCTTGAAACTAAGCCAAAATCCAGAAACCATAGCGTAGTCATAATACACTGTATAATGGCAAGCAAATACACTATCTTTCTTTTGGAAGTCATCGTAAAAAAAGGGGCCCTGCAACGGCTAGAGCATCTGCGTGCAGATCATATTTCAAAAGAACAAAAAAAAAATGATCCGTAGCGCTGCTGATGTTCCGAGCAAATCAGCCAGACCACTCGTAAAGCCTCTTTGCCAGTCCGTCCGGGGGCTTAATGGTTAGGCTTTCAGCTACTGAGCTAGAATATCCGGGTTCGAACGCAGCCGCTGCGGCCACTTTTAGATGGAGGCGAAACGCAAAAAGCACCCGTGTGCTGCACGCTGTCAGATCACGGTAAGGAGCCCCGTATGATCGAAACTGTCCGGAGCCTTTCACTACGGCGTACTTTATATATCTTACTTTCTCTGTCAGCGTGAACCTTATAGCCCGGACTGAGCATAATTTCACTCACACCTTACTTATTGCTACTTTTCGATAGACTGCGTAAGCTCGGCGCATGATCTCAACCCAAAAGACGTCCACAACGAAGTGAGCATATGACCCGCTGTCGAGGAGGAAAAGACGAGACTCTGCTAGAATCAACATTGAAAGGTTAAGTTGATAGAGTTGATACTGACTTCCTGAAATCGTTATTACTACTGAAATTGCCGACACAGAGAGCAAATCATACGACTTGGTGTTCTTGCTGCGTCTACTATTGTTGCGAGGAAGGTCGCAGTGGCGCGAGAGGAGCCCTCGCGCTAGGACATCCATTAAATCATCTTTCACCCTGTGGTCATGTGCCATCTTCTCGCTTGTCGCCACGTAATATTTTGACTGAAGGTGCGGTGTACGTCATCCCCATCCTCATTTTGGAGCGTCGACGTCATCCCTATGCCGGGATTATCGGCCGAGAGCTCGTGGATATCCTCGCGCAGCTCCTCCCCAGCCCTTCCTGTCCAGACCCGACCAGTCGCAACTACCGCTGCTGCGTACCCAGTCCGCATTTGAAGACATGTCGCACAGACCAACCGACCAGAGCCGAGACCAGACCAAACACCCGAAAGACACGCAACTTTCCTTCGCCATCCTCACCGTCACGTCCCCATCGAATTCAACAAACCAATTGGGGCGATGGCCCCGGGAAATGTTGCGAAAATCGGCAGCGGTGCGAAAGGAGCGCTAGGCCATCCATTAAAACATCTTTCACCCTGTCGCCATGCGATGCTGTCTTCTCGCTTGTCGCCATATAACAACATTTTGCTATTAACCGTTAACGTGGGGCGCTACAGTGAAGCAGACAAAAATAAAGGTTCTAGGTAGTTTTCCCATTTTTCCGCCAGAAAAGTGGGAACATAGTGCCCGAAAAGAAGGCTGCCATATGCAACATGGGCCTGGATGCACCTAATGGTGCATCGTGAATGCACGGCTTGCTCTGTGCCCCATACGATACAGGCGCTTGATGACGGGATCCATTTTTCTTTCCATCTATGTGGCTTCACAGCTACAAATGACAAATTTACTAGCGATCACTCGGGCACGAACGCCAGCGACGTTTTGCGTTATGGGAGAAGTAATGCTTTCGAATTTAAACTTTGTCGATGTCCTGGTTGCACACTGTGCTGATGATAATATGACTGAAGCCAGTATGAGGGCTGATGATAATGTGGTTCGCGTGCTGCCAGCAGTGATGGAACTGATGCTTAGCCGACACAGAAGCTAGAACACGACGGTTCAGAAAGGTATCTCTGTCCCTACATGTAGTGAAAAAAACTCCATACTTAACCAAGCCACTGTCTTAAGCCGCCTATAAGCCTGAGCAGACGGCGCTGTACGCTAGCTGATAGCACTTAGATAGCACGTGGAGCCTCGCGACCAGCGAGTGCGTGCCTCAATTCGCGGGCCACTGACTCCAAAACTCACAACTCAACTCAAAAGATTATGCTGTCTCACCATGTTCCTCATTCAGCAATTCCTATGCTTGTCCTGTGATCTATTCTCACTAATACTGAGTAGCCAGCGAATTATGCGGATTCAACTGAGACACCTAAGCATATCATATGACAGAGATAGGCGCTAAAAATTTATGTAAATAGAAGTCGAGCTTTCGTGAATATCTATTTTAATTGTGCGACAGCACCGGAAGATTGTAGGATATTGAAGAGAGTTGCCCAGTCTTCCAAAGCGTAATAAAATTTTCTCTTTAAAATTTGTCTTTCGTTGGAATCAAGTAGTTAAGGCTGCCATAGAAAACCAATGAGGAACATTTTTGACGATAGAGAAAATTGTGATATAATAAACTACCATTTTCTCAAGCAGACCTGTAATGAGATAATTTATCGTTTAGGTGGATTTGGCTCAGTAAAAAAAGAAAAAAAATCCTAACGTGCAGACTTGTAGAGCACTGTGTCTTCCCTTTATGGGAGTGGCTGCCTGCTTTATTTATTATATATAAAACTATTTGAAGGTCGAGCTGATATATATATATATATATATATATATATATATATATATATATATATATATATATATATATATATATATATATATATATATATCCTTTAGTATCCGGAAAAATTGAAGTAAGGCAACAAATAGCAGCAGCGATCACTGTAAATTTTTTGTCATCGTTGTCATCAACCTTTGAATATATATATATATATATATATATATATATATATATATATATATATATATATATATATATATATATATATAAAGCAATATATATATAAAGCAATATATATATATATATATATATATATATATATATATATATATATATATACATTCAAAGGTTTATGACGACAACAAAAAATTTACAATGATTGCTTGCTGCTATTTGTTGCCTTACTTCAATTTTTCCGGATACTAAAGGATTGTTTCCATTCTCTATTGCAGACCACCTTGACAGGAATCAATTTCCCAACAGTTCAGGCTAATCCTTTAAACTGGAGAGCGATTTAAACCAGATAATGATGCCAATTAATGCCCGTTGAAGCGCTTCTTCAAGTGCTTGTCTGGGTCTTGAACTGGTCCGTTGAGACAGCCGATATCATCAACGAAGCTAGCGCGGAGGGCTAGCAGGCAAGGCGAACCAATTTTCGACAACAAGTGGGAATGATACTCATTAAATGGCTCAAGAAGAGGGATACAACATAAGGGAATGTCTGCTTCACTAATGAATGTTTGCGCACCAGAGCTACGCCATGTGCTGTGAGGCACGCTAAGGACGCCTTCGGGTTATAGTTTAGTTCGCCTGCGCCTTTCAACGCCCAGCGAGACGTCGGCATGATGGAGTTTTCGCAATTTCGTACTTGTCGAAATTTCGCTGAATCGAAGCCGCGAACTTGGTGCTCAGAAGCAGCCGATTAGCCGTCGCCAAACTAAGGAATAACATGACGCTGACGCTTCGCAGCGGCACGTGCGTGTCCCTATACTATAGAAGGCAACACTCAACCCATCCTTTCTTTTTCTTCTACATTGGCCGTGTGCCGTATCGCTGCTTCGCTATCGTCCCAAAGCAACTAGCTGAACAGTTCGTGCTGTGAGGTGAAGTTGAAATTGAAAATATGGCGCGGTCAACGATTTTTCGCTAACTGCGAAGATTCTGAGGAAGCTGCGCAACTTTTCTGTGTAGCCGTGAGCAACGCTCAGGATGGCTTTTATAGTAATTACTCTTCGTCGCGTTTTATTGCGTCTCCGTTTAATTGCCTGGCCATATATATGACCGTTATATTTATTACCTTCCTATATCCTTTGGGAACATATATACCCTCCCCTCCCCCCTCGCCACTCCCTTCTCTTTTTTCTTTTCGTTATCGAGCAACGTTTAGAGCTGAGCGTGGTCGCGACGCATTCGCGAGGGCCAAGTGCTTCCGGCCGAAAGCGGACCCGGAAGCGCACGTTTCTGACGGCCGCTGCTTTAGCTGCTTCAGCGCTGGCCACTCGGCTTCGGCGCCAGGAGGCCTCGAACGATGTCGACGCTAGCATCGCACCGGCGCCGCGCGTTGATGCTACGCCTATCGCGCACCAGGGTCGGTGGCGCCTGAAAGGAGGGCCCTCGCGCGGAGCCGAGGCGCCGGTCGGACGCCGAGGCGGGGTCGATGACGCCGCGCACCACGGGAAGGCGTCTGTCCGGCGCTCTGACGGCGACGATGACCCCGACTTCAGGGAAGAGTGCTGCTGCTAACGGCGCCCGGTTTCCGCGAGAAAAGCACTCAATCTACTAGTTGCTCGCCCAGTGAGAGGGGCGAAAAACTAACAGCGGGGCGATGATAGTGGAGAGCGCTGGAAACACAAGATATATATTTACAACCTAAACGGGGCAGTGGCGCGCGCTATGAAACGGTAGAATAATTGGAAGTATAATTAGTGCCCGCGGAAAACATTTCCCCTTCTCTAAACAGCGCGACCATGATACTCGTATTTTCATAAATTGTTTCATTGATATAATATAATCAGGCTCCATCAGACAGCCGCCAGGTCGCGCATCGCCCACGTTCCAAACAACTCCGCCTTCATTTATGGATCGTTAGCGTTAAACTTCCGCGCTTAGCTTATTCGCGAACTGGACACTGATTCGGATCCTTCCGCATTTCAACACAGTGGGGAATTATTTAACTAACAGCAAAAGAAAACATTGCCAACATAGGTCGAAGTAGGGCAGTAATGACAGCGCCGCATTCCCGATTCCGGCCGAATAACTTCGTCGTTTTCCAGCTGGTAAACGCTAGACTTTGAGGTTTTAACGTGCTACGTTGGCGCCATAATCCTTCGAGAAAGCCTCTTCTACAGGGCATCGCTGTAAAATTAACTCCTTAAAACGTTCAGCTGGAGCCGCACAGCGCAGCGTTGGAGGCGACGGAAGCAGGCGACGCCGAGAACAGAGTATGCATAATTTAGTAATTCAATAACCAAACGGAATTTGGTGTCCTGCATTAGTAACTTCGAAGGAAGCGGAGCATAATTTACTAATACCTTTCCATAATATGTATTCCACGTGCCTGCGCACTGAATAATGGGCTTCCTGCGTTCCGCGCAGCTTCGCTCTGCGGGAACCTTATGCAGGTGCCTCTATGGAGAAATTGGATATATCGAGCGTTATGGCCGAATTTTAGCGTTCAGACATGACGGCGGCGGCGCGCCGCTAGCAACAGGAAGGCGGCAGTCGTTAACCGCCTCGTTCCAGCCCTAGAACGTCGTGCAGACCTCCGCGGAGCCGATGGCAGCGACGCGAACGATATCACCCCCCCCCCCCCCCCCCCCCTTTATTATTTTTTTTTTCTGTTGTTTTACAATGCGTATCACTTTCGCGCAATGCCCAGTGCCGGCATCGATACTCACCGTGCCTTACAAGACAAACTTAGCGTCTCTTGCTCGAGCGACGCTCGCTTAATTATGCCCGCATTATTCGGGAAAATGGAGGATTATATATCGCCCTGTTGCGGGAGGGGTGATGGTATGGGCTTGAGTTGGAACTCCTCTATACGAACTCTTAGTTTACATGCGGTCGTTTGTGACATCGAGGTCTCTACAAACATAGCCAGCGGCCACTGCGAGCTACTGAGGCGATGTGTGTCGTCGATTCAAGTTTGTTTAAGCCACACCCGTTCCAGGTAGAGACGCTTAATGCTCATGTCACTGTGAGTGCGTCGTTTCGACAGGTCAGTGACCATAGGTGCTGGACGCAAGTCGGACTAGGGTTGAGCGGAGCCTTTGTGAAGTACGAATCCATTTCTGCTGGTAGGGCTGGTTGGAAACTTCGTTCGCAGTGCTGAGTGATGGCCTCAGTGTTACGTCACCGGGACGTCATATGCGCTGGACAGCGGAGTGGGCGTTCCCTTTCACAGTGTGCGGGCCATTGTATAGCTCTGCGGGCGCACACAAAGAGGGGGACATCTGTGGTGGTGCCCGCAGTGGCGTGTGTACGTTGGGCAGACAAACCCGGTTGGGTATTGGTTGCGACATGTGCCTCGAAAAATATGTAGTGTGCATCCCTAGACTTTTATGAGTTGTGGGCATGTCCTGCGCTGTTTATACCGCCTTCCTTTCTCCTGCGGTCTTCTTTGCCGACGGCGATAGTAGCCAAGCCATGTGGAAAACTCCGAACCAAGGCATGCTTATTTCACAATGCATCCTATTTTGCCCCGACCGCACGATCCAGTAAACCATGCTAGTGAGCTATATGTGCTTCCCTTAAGGTTTGTGTTCATACTGTTTTCTATACCCCTGGCATTGTGCAGGATGTATAGGTGATCGGAAAGGGGCGATGCAATGGCCACATGATCGTAAGGTCTCGAATTAGTCTATATTTGAAGGAACAAAACACATTAATAAGGAAGAAGTACATCAACGAATTAGCGGTGAGAGGGAAGGTAGAATAATCTAGGATCTTGCTACAGAATAGATATTCAGATTTAACTGAGGAAGATGACCTTAGTGTGGAAGCGATAAACGATACCTTCAGAAATATCATTACCGAGTGCGCAGTTAAACTGGGGGGTAGAATAGTTAGAGAGGATACCGGTAAATATCGAAGAAGACGAAAGATTTGATTGAAAGACCCCAAGGTATGAAAGTCTTCAATCCAATAGACCGGATAGAATTCGCAGAGCTGTCAAAGGTAATCAGTGGGAGCAAAGTGTCCGACATAAGAAAGTATAACATGGAGAAAATTGAGCATGCTCTAAAAACGGTGGTGGCCCTAAAGCGGAGACGAGGGCATACGCAGAAAATCTATGTATGTGCTGAGGGACAAGATGGGCAATGCCATCACTAATATGGACAATTATATCGTCAAAGTAGTAGAGGAGTTCTATACTGACCTATACAGAATCCGAAGTAGTCAGAAAAATTATGAGGTTAGTAGTAGGGAAGAACAGTCAGACGTTCCACCAGTGACGAATGACGAGGTTAAGAAAGCTTTAGAAGCTAAGCAAAGGGGAAACGCAGCTGAGGAAGATCAGGTAACTGCAGATTTGTTGAACGACCGAAGGGGAAAGGGGGGGGGGGGTTATGGTGCTGGAAAAACTGGCCACACACTATATACGCAATGCCTTTTGACATCGACGATACCGGAATTGTAGAAGAACGCTAATATTGTTTATAATCACAAGAAAGGGAACGCTGAAGATTTGAAATATTACAGATCAATCAGCTTATCGCCAATAGAATAAGGACAACCTTTGACTTCAATCAACCAAAAGATCAAACAGGTTTTCTGAAAGGGCACTGTACTATCAATCATATCTATACTATCAGCTAGGTGATAGAAAAATTTTCGAAATATAACCAACCCTTATACATAGCATTCATTGATTAAGAAAAAGCACTTGACTCAATCGAAACCTAGGCAGTCATGCAGGTATTGCGAAATAAAGGTGTTGATGAGTCGTGTGTGAAAGTGCTGGAATGTATCTATAGTGGCTGCACAGCAACCATAGTTCTGCATAAAGAAAGTAATAAAATTCCCATAAAGAAAGGTGTTAAGCAAGAAGACATGATCTCCCCAGTACTATTCGCAGCTTGCTTAGAGGAAGTATTCGGAGACTTGGAATGGGAGCAATTAGGGATAAGGGTCGATAGAGAATACCTCAGTAATCTGCGATTCACTGATGACATTGCCTTGCTAAGTAACTCAGCGGATGAACTGCGAAGAATGATTGATGACCTAGACAGGAAAAGCAGAAAGGTTGGCCTAAAATCAATATGCAGAAGTCTAAGGTAATGTTCAACAGCCTCGAGAAGGAAGAGCAGGACGCAATAGATAGCTAAACACTGGAAGTAGCAGGCGAATATGTCTACTTAGGACAGGTAGTAGCCGCTGATCCGGACCATGAAAGGGAAATAACCCGGACAACAGGATTAGGATGGAGCGTATTTGGCAAGTACTCGCATATTAAGACTAGAAGCGTATGTCGTTATCGCTCAAGAGGATAAAAGCTGCATCTTACCTGTACTTATCTTGGGGCTGGAAAATGGAGGCTGACGAAAAAGGTTCTATTTGAGTTGAGGAAAACGTAGAGAGCTATGGAACGGAAAATGGTAGGTTTAACGTTAAGAGATAGGAAGCGTGCAGAGTTGGTCAGAGGATCAACTGGAGGCAATGACATTATAGTAGAAATCACAAAAAACTAAATAGGCATGGGCACGGCATGCATTGCGAAGAGAGGATAGCCAATGGCCGATAAAGGTAACTAATTGGGTACCAAGGAAAGGAAAGCTTTGCAGGGGGCAGCAGAAAGTCAGGTGGGCTGATGAGGTTAAGAAGTCCACAGTGGTCAAGTAGATGCATCTGGCACAGGGCCGGGTTAATTGGAGGAATACGGGAGAGGCCTTCGTCCTGCAGTGGGTATAATCCGTCTGATGATGGTAATGGTGATGCCTCCCTCAAACGTCATCAGAGAGACATTGAGGAAGTCAAACTGTATCGATAGGCTACTGCGTCGTAACCTCAAAGAAACCACTCCCGCCGTAAATGGAATCCAAAAGATGAAACACAGGTGGCGCCGTCACTAGTCGATTTTGCTAGTATACTGCGTGTGTTGACTGTGATTTATCTGTGCACTGATCCCAGAGGTTACGCTACGCTGCCATTCACTTTAAGACAGTTGCAACCTATCCTTTTTTTTTTTTTTTTTATTAGTTGCATCACGAGTTTGAATTGGATAACTGAGACTAAAATCCCATTTTCTCGGCGATAAATGGGCCTTTTGCTGCAGGATAAACGTCAGCATAGCAGAAAGAGCCAGACAGTCAATATTTATACTGAGAATAATAATTGGATGGAGTCGACTTCGGCGTCTGTTTAAGTTTATTCTTCGTCCTTACGAGATAGCTGGTAGCTGCAGAGCAAGCTGCGAGGTAACGAATCTCTACGAGTTTCTTCAGGAGGTTCTAGAGGTATATCGCACGTCATAATCTCTGTACCCCTCGTAGTTCTCTTATTAGCAGCACCCTGAAGAATCGTTTCGTGCGCCCGTGCACATAGAGTGCACATATGGGAGGACACAATTCAGTTGTCTCGATACATGATAAGGCTTGCAATAGCAGACATCATCGTAGTGGTGAGGAATAGTGCGTTCATGTTCACGCATTGATAAATAACCGCGTTTTCTTGTGAGCGGTTGCATAAGGACCACGACAACAAAGCTTTAGCCCGAGTAAATAAATATTCCTCACGGAGCTATAACTCTGACCTCCCTCGCGAGTTATGGTCGCTGCTGATTGTGAGTTGAAGGCTTACAATAAACACGCGCCACGCGCCCTTTCACGACAAGCTGAGCGAGTGCAGCTAAGCCCGTGTCAAATATACAAACAGCATGCTTTCATGTCGAGCTAGAGGCACTAGCTGCGGGGCAGAGTGAGAAATAAGATTCCACCGCATCCCAGGCTCTTCAGTGAGCGAGATGCGAGAGGCCTCTTCGCGAGGTATTGCACGTTTTGATTGCACTGAGAGCGCGAGCTGAGCCTAGACATTCTCTTCTCTATCGTCACCCCCCCCCCCTTTTTTTTTTTCTCTTTTCTTCCTCTCTGTTCCGTCATGTGTGCACTCACTCGCACGTTATTTGTGCATTCAGTTTTGCCATTTTGTTTGTTGGTTTGCAGTACCATTTCGATCGAATTCCTTACTATGCTTCGTGCCTCTAGTAAATACCGTTATCAGATTATGCTCACCGGCGCTTTGTGTCAAACGTGGCGGACCCTTGCACTTTTTTCTAAAAAGAAAGAAAGAAAGAAAGTATGCATTTGCTCCGTTGTGTGCCGAACGCCGACGGCGGGCTTCTCTCTTGTTTTCCTTACTTGCCGGCTTTGCGCTCGCAGCGCCATCGCAACTGTCTGACGTCAGAACTGAAAACTTGTCTCCTTCTGTGGTCTCTCGTCTTATTCTTTTCTCTTTTGTTCTGCATCTGCCACCGAGACGGAAAACACCGGCTGAAGTTGAGAAACGACAAAAATAAATGAGCAGACGATCCAGACGAGATACAGAGAAAGATGGCTTGTTATTTCCGAGTGCGGAGGAACTAATTCGTTTCGCGCTCTAGCCCACCTGCTCCTGCTTATTTTTCGTTTTACCCGCTCTCTGACGGTCACAGTAAGGGCCTCGACTCTCCCCGCCGTAGTCAAGGTCACGTCTTCGACCAAGCTGCTGGCTTGTGATAAAAGAGGGGGAGGAGGGGGCAGAATTAAGGGGAGAGGGGTCCTTAAGGAATGGGGTTGACGTAAAGGCGGACGCCAGGTGATTTCCACCTGGCGGCCCGCGCGATGGGAACCAAATGTTACCGCGATATACAGCCGCATTGCGGAGCCGGGCAGAAGAGCGGCCGTTTGTCTTGAACCTTTTCTTCCTTATCTATTTCGTCGCAGCAATACTTAAACACTGGCGCGTGGAGCCCGCCTGTTCGTGCTCGTGAGTGGCGAGAGGGAAAAGCGGGAGGCACCGAGCGCGTTGGTTTCGACGTCGTGGTCAGGGCGTCGGTGTCGAACGGCCTTTCACGCCGGCCGTCGTGAGGCCCACATTGTCTCGAACGGCGATGGGCGAGGCGGGGGACTCTGTGGATTCGTTAGTCCGTTAACCGATTTGTCTTAGAACAGTGTAAAGTACGATAGATGCACAGTAACAAAAGGTCGGCAGTGTAGAGTACTGAGGTTACTCAGGCGGGTAAACTGCAGCACATGGCTTTCGAAGACGGTACTGCCTAGCACGTTCATAAGCACCAACATGGTTAGGTAATTGTTTGTCAAAGGTCGGGTCGGTTCTCGCCTACAACATGCAGTAAACTCATCGATACGTCGAAAAAAAAAAAGAAAGTTTACTGACGCTGTGGAGAACTTGACTGCTTCCGCTGTGTATCGTCGCACAGCTGAAAACATGATGGCGAAGAAAAGCTAAATAAGAGACGTCTATTGAGACATTCGGAATTCCCTCAAGTAATTCAAGCGGCAGATTTGTGCAGTCCGCCTCGTGCGTCTGAACAATTCGGCGGTTCGAAAAATTAGTCCTGAATCCTATCTCGAATTTAATTAAATGGCTTGTGTATTTCTCCTTTTCGATATTTGTCGAGGGATCGCGCTCTGCCTCGTTGCTTGAGTGGTTAGCACAGTGGACTGCTGAAATCAAGGACATGGATTCGATTTTTGTGACTGCGGTGGACGCCTTTACGAACAGAACACTGCAGTGCATGTTGAACTAACCCAAGTGGTTGAAGGTTGAAATTATTCCTGGGCTGATATGCTATACCGAATGAGATCGCCTGTTCTTTCTTTCTTTCTTTCTTTCTTTCTTTCTTTCTTTCTTTCTTTCTTTCTTTCTTTCTTTCTTTCTTTCTTTCTTTCTTTCTTTCTTTCTTTCTTTCTTTCTTTCTTTCTTTCTTTCTTTCTTTCTTTCTTTCTTTCTTTCTCTTACTAGTTGAGTGAGGCCTACTCTTGTGAGTTCGTTCTCTTGTGTCGGAATGTATTACTTTCGAGCAGTTGTTCTAGCATCGCGAGCCTCCTAAGAACTGAAGGTCTTGCGCTCGATTTTCCCGGACAGCCCCGTCTTTTAGCCCCAGCGTTGCGGATCGCCTTTAGTTTTGCGCGAAAGAGTGCGAAGCGCAGTCATTGAACTCCCAGAAGTCTTCGGCTTCTGCAGGATTTTCCGGGTCCAGCAGCTACAGCCGACGAAGAAGGGAGGCTTTCAGTGTGGCTTTGTCTGTTTACGCATGCGCACATGTGCCCCTCTTTCGAGCTTGTGTTTGTTGCAGCTTCTGAAACTTCTCTAACTTCTCCTGGGTCTTCACGGCTATTCCGCCAATTTTTCTTGTACTAGCACAGCACATTTGGTACTAGTTCTCGTTACCGCAAGCTTTCTCTTTGAAAACACAGACTGTACGCACAGCGGTGAGTTTTTTTCAGGCTTTAGAGTCAGAAGCTCTCCCGTGTCTGTTTTCAGAGAGCGCTTTGCTCTAGATTTCGTTACACTCTTTACTGTAGATTCATTTTCTAGTTTCCATGACGCGCCAACTTCGTGTGCAAGGAGGCTTTTCAGCGATAAGGGCTGCGTAGTTATGTGAATCGCACTTGCGGTGTTCTATCCTTAATGCACACGGCGGTGGGTTCTCTGTTACCTGATCATATTGGGGAGCACAGTATGAAAGAGCACTTAACAAGGGCAGAGGGGGAGCCCCAGTTCGCAAGCCGAGCCAACTTTTCGACAACGTTGGCTCTCCCTCAACCCTTTTTCAGTGTTCTGAACAGGTTGGGCGCCTCAGACTTCAACTAGATTCCTTAAAGGCATTGGCATGAAGTCGAGCTTTTTCTGTGCGTTAAGTCTGTTACAGAAATAAAAAAAAAAAAGGACTATGAAAATACTTGCATAGAGACTGAAAGAGGCGAAGAGAAAGAAGAAACAGTCGAAGAAAGCAAGCGCGTTTCGAAGCGCTCCTCTCGTGATTCAAGGCTGCATAGTTGAAGTAAGCGATTAGCTGAGCGCTCTGCCACATAACGCCTAGACGTGGACACTTGCGCTTATCGGCTCGTTGGTAATCACCATACCGCCTTGAAAATTGGGCGCGGTGCAGTGAAGGAGTGCTCCAGCTTTTCATTGGGCACGAGAGAACGCGACATACTGATGTATTTTTCGTCGCCCACCAGCTGGAGGCAGCAGCAAACTTAAAGCGAAAGACAGGGCGTGGACCGTTCTCTCCTTGTGGCATGGGCTTACAATGAAGATCAACTGCACGTTCAGGTTCAGAAGAATGAATCGTGAAGGGCATGACTTCTGCAAGCTGTTTTCTTGTGACGGTCGCGTAATTTCGTCTGCAAAATATATATATTCCCGAGAAAGATCGCCTGCCTGAGCAAAAACTATACGCACTTGCTTAAAGCCAACGCTGTACAGCTCACTTAGCCGCACCAGGCTCAACGGCACGCACGAGAATTAAGCGGGGCACGCCGCACAAAGTTGCAGAATATCCTTTACTGCTGCTGCGATCCTTTACTGCGGCCGCGAGAAACACTATCCGGAATCGCACGAAGTTAAAGCTAATGCCCGTGTGTACAGCATGGCGTGTTAAGTCGGAGGCACAAAACGCGAGCATTTTCTGAATTGTCCACTCTTAAAAATTACTCGATGGATAATTCGCTTCAGTAAACGCACAAGGACCGCTGGACGCTTTGACCCAACTTTCTCGCAGCGGCTCGCACGCTAACCTTCGTGCTTCCATGCCGCATGCTGTTCTCTTCCAGACATCTGCGTCTATTATCGCCTTGTTTGCGGATGTTTAAAAAAGGATAAGCAAAAAAAGAAAAAAAAAAAGAGGAAAGTATAGGACTTGAGGGCTGTTTTGTTCAGCAATGAAAGATAATAGAGGATGCAAGATGTTTATACTGAACGTCGCAACACCATATTCCTTGCGAATATATACGCACGTGGTTGCTTGCAGAAAAGAAAAAACAGAAAAGAAACCGCGAACGTGCTCGGAGGGAAATTTTATGTTTGCTCCGGGCCAACGCAATGGGATAACATCGAGAGCGGCGCACGAGTGACGCCCCTTTCCTCTCGCGGCACAGTGCGACTCGGCAGCGCAAACAGCGGATTGTGGTCGGTGCATCTACGCGCTTCATTGTCGCATAAAGCTGCTCGCGAACGCAGTAGATCAACAGCCTGGAGGACGACTTTATTCGCGCGCCCGCTAGTCGCGGTCGGGCGCACGTTCTTCCCATGTCCGCTGCTGTGGGGACAAAAGACCTCGGCGCTGCTGTGGCTACGCCCATGCCGCTGCAGAGCGTGCGGCTCGCCCTCTATACGTCGTGGGTAAACTGTGCCTCTACACACGAAGAACAATGGAATGCGCGCGGGCGCATACAGGCGAGCGGCCCATTCGCTCGGCGGCCCGCGACTCAGCTCTGCACGCGGCATTCACGTCGACACAACGCGCCGCCGTGATGCGGTGCGCGCGCAGTGTGTGCGGTGGCGGGGCCGCTCATTAGTCAAGGCGACGAGCCAAGAAGCAAGATGGAGGAGGCGAAAGCGCGCCCGTTACGCGCAGACAAATGGACTCGACGCGATAAGAATGGGACCCTGGCAGCGATGTATACAACTGCGCTTTTCGTGGCGGAGGCTGGGTTCTGTATACGAGCTACTCTACCATGCGAAAGGTTGATTCTCTTTTCTTCGCGCATGGGAGGTGTGTGTGTGTGTGTGTGTGTGTGTGTGTGTGTGTGTGTGTGTGTGTGTGTGTGTGTGTGTGTGTGTGTGTGTGTGTGTGTGTGTGTGTGTGTGTGTGTGTGTGTGTGTGTGTGTGTGTGTGTGTGTGTGTGTGTGTGTGTGTGTGTGTGTGTGTGTGTGTGTGTGTGTGTGTGTGTGTGTGTGTGTGTGTGTGTGTGTGTGTGTGTGTGTGTGTGTGTGTGTGTGTGTGTGTGTGTGTGTGTGTGTGTGTGTGTGTGTGTGTGTGTGTGTGTGTGTGTGTGTGTGTGTGTGTGTGTGTGTGTGTGTGTGTGTGTGTGTGTGTGTGTGTGTGTGTGTGTGTGTGTGTGTGTGTGTGTGTGTGTGTGTGTGTGTGTGTGTGTGTGTGTGTGTGTGTGTGTGTGTGTGTGTGTGTGTGTGTGTGTGTGTGTGTGTGTGTGTGTGTGTGTGTGTGTGTGTGTGTGTGTGTGTGTGTGTGTGTGTGTGTGTGTGTGTGTGTGTGTGTGTGTGTGTGTGTGTGTGTGTGTGTGTGTGTGTGTGTGTGTGTGTGTGTGTGTGTGTGTGTGTGTGTGTGTGTGTGTGTGTGTGTGTGTGTGTGTGTGTGTGTGTGTGTGTGTGTGTGTGTGTGTGTGTGTGTGTGTGTGTGTGTGTGTGTGTGTGTGTGTGTGTGTGTGTGTGTGTGTGTGTGTGTGTGTGTGTGTGTGTGTGTGTGTGTGTGTGTGTGTGTGTGTGTGTGTGTGTGTGTGTGTGTGTGTGTGTGTGTGTGTGTGTGTGTGTGTGTGTGTGTGTGTGTGTGTGTGTGTGTGTGTGTGTGTGTGTGTGTGTGTGTGTGTGTGTGTGTGTGTGTGTGTGTGTGTGTGTGTGTGTGTGTGTGTGTGTGTGTGTGTGTGTGTGTGTGTGTGTGTGTGTGTGTGTGTGTACTTGCGCATGCGAGCATATGCGGCATGCATGGTCGCGAGTCGAAGGCGCGCTGAAAAACTGGCGAGTCATGATTTGCACACTTAACGGGTTGCGGCTATCGCTTGCGCATTGCGCGTTTTAAGGCTTCAGAGCCAGGAAGGCAGCACAATTGAGATTAGTTTGACGCGTTCACATCATGACGCATCAAGCTGTAGCTTGAAACCCGTGACAAGTGATAACCAGAAGAATAAGGCCTGGAATTCACCGTGAAGGGAGACAGTGTTGACTGTTCCCGGCGCATTAAAAAAAAAAAAAAAAAGAAAAGCCCGGAAATGATTGCCGTCGTGACGTTTGGCTACAGAAAAAAAAAAAAAAAAAAAACAAGAAAAAAAAATGTCAGTTCAGTTCAGTCGTTCAGTGGTTCAGTCGTGACCGACTCTTCGTGACCCTATGAACCATGTCACGCCATGCTTTCCCGTCTCTCACTATCTTCCTAACATCACA
This sequence comes from Amblyomma maculatum, assembly GCF_055883805.1. Taxonomy (NCBI): domain Eukaryota; kingdom Metazoa; phylum Arthropoda; class Arachnida; order Ixodida; family Ixodidae; genus Amblyomma; species Amblyomma maculatum. The sequence goes on from NC_139344.1 coordinate 128,711,297, forward strand.
TAACTTCGTCTGCAGTGCCTCGAGGATGCCATCTAACCATCGCGTTCGCTGCCTACCCCTTCTCCGGCGAAAAATGCGGGAGGTTAGGTTACTGACAACGCGTGGTATGTGCCCACAAGTGTGCTGCTGATAAATGTCCCATCATCTTCGACGCCGCAGTGTCTCCGACGTGGATTTACTACGGCGCGTATTTGAGACCGACGGACCTTTTAAAGGGATTGGTCGTTTACGGTGTCTTCCCCCCACTGGCCCTATAGCCTCAAGGCGTCGAGCCTCCCTCGTCGGATGGTGTCGCGCTCACTAAGAGGAGCGCGGTTTCAACGACGACAAAGGTCAACCTGCTCGCAGAAGCTCTCATGGTCACAGATGAGATCCTCCCTTTTGTATTCTATAAAGGAGCATAGGGCACTCTCTGTCACCGCGCATGCGCAGAATATATATAAAAAAAGGAAGGAAAGAAGCAGGTAAGAAGAGTGGCAGTAAAGCTTCGGCTTTGCCATTTGGCCACATTATTTTGTGATCCTGGAGACATAAAGCAAAAAACATTCATGAAGAGAACAACTTCTCGAGATTTTCCCATACGCGTGCTTTTTTTTTTTTTTTTCTCAACGCATTGAAAACCAAAGCAGTTCTGCACTGGTTAAAAAAAAAAAAGGAAGAAAAAGAACGGATGAAAACAAGAAGCGCTCTATACGGGTGGAGTTCAACAAAAGGCATGCAGGCCAGAGTTGAGAGCCCGTTTTCTGCTCAAGAGAGGACCAAGAGTACGCGACGACCGAGACTCCGCGTTTTCCACGGTCCCAGCGAACAAAGACTGCGAGGGGGCGCACGCGGCGCGCATACCTAAAACGGCAGGCAGGGCTCACTTTGCATTCCCAATGGTCACTCCAGAACAGCCGCGCGACTCGATGGTCGACTTTACTTCCTCCGGTTTCCCTTCGCTCGCGCCATGCACACTGTTCGACCCCCGTTCCACTTTGAAACCGGGGGAGTGGAGAGAAAAAAAAAAGAAAAACAAAGCGGGAAATGCAAGTAAGGAAACGGAGGCGCTTCAAGAACAAAGCGATGAGGGGGTCCCCGTTTCGTTTGACGTCTTTTCCTCTGGCGAAGGACTTGTTTGAAAGCAGGGACCGGAGTCAATTTCGATTCTTCGCCCCCCTGCCGTTTTGTCGCTGGTTTCGTGAGGGTCGCGTCTAGATTTTGCTCCTAACACGCACACGCACATACAGACGCGCGCGCGCTTGGCCACGCGCGTTTGTCGCGCCGTCGTGAAGACTCTCCAGGCGTGACGAGTGCTCCCCCACTGAGGAGTTGAGGGGACGGGAAACGGTGGGAGTGTATATGTGTGTTTGGGTGAGCGGAAGAGTGAGGGGTAGAGGCTGCGTGGAAGACAGGGAGACGTAAAATACGCAGGCGCGTAGCGGCCATGAGCGTTGAAACAACAGAAAGCTGACAGTGCCATTCTGCGGAAAGGGAGAATGAGCGCAAAGAGAAAAGAAGGATGGTGGTGCCACAGCGAAGCGGTCCCGCAGAAAACGAAAGCAGCGCTGGCGGACGGGATTTCGGCCGGGGCTCGGGAACGCGGGAAGACGAAAAGAAGGGAAACTGGCCGCTCGTACACACAAAAGGATGGGAGGAAGATGGAAGGTGCGTGTTCGCTGAGTTGGATACGCTGGCCTGAGGTCTCCCCGCAATTTATTTAATGCCAGCCTCTGGCCGTCGGCGGGCCGGTTGCTCGAATGAAACGTTGCAAGCCGGGCGCAGGGAGGCGGAAAGAAAAGCGCCCAGGTGACGGAACGGCATTACGAGTAAATTACCGCGGCTAAAGGTCACTTCTCCGTCGGCCCCCGCAATGGCTCCCCGGCTGAAACATGGCTCTTCGTCTCCTGTCCACGCCCGGCTCTGTTTTAGCGACCCGGCGTGGCTTTTTGTTCCCTTTCTAGCGAGCACCTCCTCGAAGGGCGCGCAACGTGTTTACGACGCGAGGTGGCTGGCGCCTGGCGCCCCCGTATACGTCTCGCGCCCCGGGGCAGGCTTTTCCACTCTCGCGTGGTGCCAAGTAGCCGTTCCCGGTAGGTGGCTTGACACTGGAGAACGAGGCCTGTTTTCTTGCTTCGAACGGCGGCCGTAAACGGGGTGCTTTTGCACTGTCTGAACGCTTATCAACATGTCCAAGAATATACGCACCGTTTTACGAGTGGATGCAGTTCTTTCTGGAACCATCACCGCCTTCCCACCTCTCCTTCCTGAAAGTTCAACATCCATGGCTTGCGCGCTCTTAGTCTTCTTTTTTTTTTCTCTCGTTTTTTTTTTTTTTTCGTGTTCAACTTCCTGCTGGTCTTGATGTTTATATTTAGGACGCTTTTGCTGAACTACACTTGGTCCCCTGGTGTCCTGCAGCACCAAAGAGACTATTGAGTCCTGATCCTGCTTCTTCACATAGCGGCAGGTATTTAAAATAACGATGCAGTTCTTGATGCCTGCTGAGATGTATTTGCTTAGTACGTCGACTGCAGCGCCGCGAACATCGTAAATGATGCAAAGTGCATCCCGCTCGGAGGAGTGCACATTCCTAAACGCGTTGAACCTCGCTTCGCACCTTTTATTCACGGTACTGGCAATGCTAAGCCTGCGCTTTGCGAAATAAAACTTTGAGTGGGCTGATTAATTCGTTATAAAATCAGCAGTAGTAAGTTCCCGTTTTACAGCAGTCACCCATAAAACTGCAGCTATAATTGTACAAAAAGGTAGAAACACGTGGATAAATTGCCGATTTAAATGTTGAATTTCGGCGTTACGACATTCGCAAACAAATAATCTTTCATAAATGGTATATTTCAGACATTCTCGATTCGTGAGCTCGCTATCCTAGCATTCCTAAGCGTCCAGTTCTGTGATGTGAAGCCGCAGACATTTTAACTCAACTGCCGCAGTAGTAGCGCTTAGCAGCGCTCCCTGCGTAGCCCTTTGTTAACAGCGCATGTTTGCTGCATTTCCTCAAGACTTTTTCCTTTACTTAATAAGGCATGGCTTATGGTGGCAACCTCAGCTTCGCCTGCGGAATCGGTTTGTGCAGATTTGAAGAGTGACTTCGTTCGGCGCTACGTTAAGCGGGGCATTATTTACGACAACAATGTTACAGCAACATTAGTCACTAAAAGTCCTCGTTTGGCCATCGACTACACACTGCGGGTCGCTCGCGGGAAGGAATGGAAATGACCAGCTTGCTGCGTGGAGCCTGTGTTGTTGTTATTGTTGGTCTCTTGAAACGTGGTACGCACCTACCGTGGGGAAGCGTGGGAAAGGAGGCGCTTCTTCGTTATCCAACGGAGCGCTGGGGCACGAGAAGAGGTTCTTGTTCGACCTTGTCGCACGATAATGATTCTAGAAAAATGTATGGGAAAGCATTTGATAGTTGCGCGGAAGATTTCAATTCTTAAATTAATTTTCAACATCCCGTGAGAGAATTGATCAGTCTAAGTCGCGTACCGAATTGCCGCGCATGTAGTTTCTTCTTCTTTTTTAAAGAATTAACAATGAGTGGACTTTTGAGCCTGCAGAACTCAGTCATTAAACTGCGTCATCATTCGATGACTATAGTTTTTAGATGATGACAGACAATAAACTTCGGTTTAATGAAACGGGAGCCTAGTGCTCTCAAGAAGGAGGCCATTTGGCTTCTTGCAGTTACGTGAGTAGCGTTTCGTCCTCATCTTCGGCGTTCTTACGTTGTTGCTAAGAGTCCGGATGACGGAAAGTACTTCGCTGAGGCCGTAGAAACCTTGTCTTATTTAATGGCTCATACTGTAACGCTATGCAATATGCTACGTGGAGTCGCTATATGGAGCAATGGGCAACGAATAACTGCTACTCGAATTGCTTGAAGTCGCGTCCGGCGCGCGCCGGTAGCACAGAATGTGGGGCCCCAGTAGGTCCGATGTAGGCAAGTGGGGCTGGGGCAACCATCATAAAATCTGCATCGGTCCCCGATGGGGCAAAAGTGGGCAAGCCCCATTTGGGCTTGCCCCTGCTCCTCCTGCATGGGTCCCATAGCGGCGTTTCTTGGGCTAATGCAGAGCACATTCCTGCATCCAGACCACAGTCCCTTGCCGGATATTTGAGGGCAATCCAACCTAAATGTGGGTTTTTTATGGGAAAGCCCTCATAGATCCGAAATGAGGCCGCCCCCATTAAATCTTTGTGGGACCAACATCGGCCGTAGTGGGGCAAGAAAACGGACATACCCACATGCTGCCCCAATCGGCCCCTTGTAGGTTACTTGAGGGCAGGTCAAATATGAATAAGGGCTCAATTTGGGCAAGCCCTCGTGAAGCCCGAATGAAGCAGCCTTAGCTAAACCGCTTTAGGTCCCACATAGGCTGTAATGGGGCTGAAAGGCGGGCGTGCCCGCATGGTACCAACATCGGTCCTTTGTCGGGAGTTTGAAGGCCCGTGCAACAGCAGGTGGGCTTTAGGTTCAAAAACAACGTCCAGCCCAATTGGGGCTGCCCACATAAAACTGCTTTATATCCCACATGGGCCGTAATGGGGCTGGAAGGCGGGAGGGCCCGCATGATACCAAAATTGGTCCCTTGTGGGGAATTTGAAGGCACGTGCAACAGCAAGTGGGATTTAGGTTCAAAACCAACACCCAGCCCAATTGGGGCTGCCCACACAAAACCGCTGTAGGTCTCACATCGGCCGTAATGGGGCTAGAAGGCATGCGTGCAATTGCGTAATGATTCTTTCCAACCTGTATTTGTATTGTATGATGCCCTATATTACTATTATAGATGATTTGTATAACAGTTGTTGCCTTGTTTAGTCGATTAGAAATTTACATGGCTTTAGTTCTCGCGCTCATGCAAATTGCGCTACAAATACTAAAACAAACTGATTGCTAACTGTTGCCTCTTATGTGGTTGCTTTGGACAGCCTGCAACTCCCAGCGCAATATTACTGTTCAGAACACACATCTCCATAGCCTGAACAAGATGTACATGAAGTCATTTCGGCTAGATTAATGCTATGAATTATTCTAAAATTTAATATTGTGGCTGTTTAGAAAGTGCAGACATGTATAAAATAGTTACTTAATTATGTGCATTAATTTTGATTGGGAAAACTTGGACTAGGGCTTTCCATCAATTTCCTGCGTCGGACCCCTATGAGAATAATGTGGGCAAGCCCAAGTGCGGCTAGCGCTATAGAACCCGCATTGGTCCTATGTCATTATCTGAGGGGCTAACTGAATTAAAAAAAAAAAAGAAATGTTCCTCCAAAGTGGCTGCCCAAATCGGTCCGATGTAGGACCATCGCGGGGAGTTGGCGGGATGTGCCCTTTTGGCAATGCGGGAAAAATGTGGGCAGCCCCCCAAGGGCTGCCTGCATCAGCCCCCAGTGGCGCCCATTGGGGCTTTGTCGACAGCCCCCTTCGGGCCTTTGTCGGCCCCTCTTGCAGCACCCACATTGAGCCCACAGGGGATGCCCTGCATTGCCTTCATCGGGCCCACCGGGGCCCACCCTTCATAACCCACTTTGTGCTACCTTCGTTTACGTCACCAGATAATTCAGTCGGCCGACTCCTGAAAGTAGCCGCGAAGGGTATCAAAGAGCGCACATCTCAGACATCTCGACGACATCTCTGAGTAGGGCATCGAGCGTATCATCATCATCATCATCATCATCATCGTCATCATCATCATCATCATCAGCCTGACTATACCCACTGCAGGGCGAATGCCCATCCCATATTTCTCCACTTAACCCGGTTCTGTGCTAGCTGCATCCACTTGACCCCCGCGAACCTCATCCACCCACCTAACTTTCTGCCGCCCCCTGCTACGCTTTCCTTCTCTTGGAATCCAGTTTGTTACCCTAAGCGACCATCGGTTATCCTCTCTTCGCACTACATGCCCTGCCCGTGCCCATTTTTTCTTCATTTCCGCTAGAATGTCGGTAACTTGAGTTATTTCTCTGACCCACTCTGCACGCTTCCTATCTCTTAATGTTACCCCTACCATTTTTCGTTCCATAGCCCTCTGGGTTGTCCTCAACTTAAGTAGAACTCTCTTGGTTAGCCTCCACGTTTCAGCCCCATAGGTGAGTACAGGTAAGATGCAACTATTGTATACTTTCCTCTTGAGCGATACCGGTAAGCTGCTAGTCATAATCTGCGAGTGCTTGCCAAATGCGCTCCATCCCAATCTTATTCTTCTTGTTATTTCCTTTTCATGGTCCGGATCTGCGGTTACTACCTGTCCTAAGTAGACATAATCGCCTACTACTTTCAGTACTTCGCTACCTAATGTAAACTGCTGTTCCTTCCCGAGGCTGTTGAACATTACCTATTCTGCATATTGATTTTCAAGCCTACCTTTCTACTTTTCCTGTCTAGGTCATCAATCATTATTTGCAGTTCATCCCCCGAGTTGTTTAGCAAGGCAATGTCATCTGCAAATCGCAGATTACTGAGGTATTCTCCATCTATCCTTATCCCTAACTGCTCCCATTCCAAGTCTCTGAATACTTCCTCTAAGCAAGCTGTGAATAGTACTGGGGAGATTGTGTCTCCTTGCCTAACACCTTTCTTTATGGGAATTTCGTTACTTTCTTTATGCAGAACTATGGTTGCTGTGCAGCCACTATATATATATATATATATATATATATATACATATATATGCCTGCACTTTCACGTATGGCTCGTCTACCACCTGATTTCGCAATGCCTGCAACATCGCGCGTATACCGAGGGGTAATAGGACTACAGGTAGCACGCTCTGCTGGCCATCACCGCACGCATGTTCGTCTGCCCGTGCGTATTGATGAACATTGGCCACCATTCACTTCCCCGTGACCGGCCAAAAATGCTTGGCGCTCGAGTGATGCTGTACTCTCCTGCATGCCCTGCACTTTCTTTCTGTGTCCGCGGGCGATGGAACAAGAGATGAGGACGACATTGAGGTTTCTGGCGCCACCGTCGTATCTCTCACTGAATTACGTCCAGTCAGAGCGCATGCCGAATTGACATAACGTGTAGGTTGGCGCAGTTGAGGGAGTGGGCCAGCTGGTTGGCGAACATAAAGTTGCAGCTATGGTAGGCCTGTAACCACGCCCACTGAGAGAACAGTGCTCAAAACTGGCGCCGTATGCAGTCGGCTGGCTCATTTTGTCCATATTTTAACCCACTATTAGCGCTATTCGCTTCGCATATGTGGCTCGTACCTGCGGACATCGCATTCAAGAATCATAGACGGGTATCCATAGGAGGGCCCAACTACTTCAAACGAGCTTCGATTTATACGTTTCCGCAACTCTCTCAGCTTTCATTTTCAAGGAGCAGGAAGCTACGAACCGGTACGTTAATAGCAGTCCGTCGCTCTGAGGGCGATTCTTCCGACTGCAAGCAAGGTCTGCGGCAACTTTCAAGTTTCGCCAACCTCCTTTTCGGTCGTTCAATTTTGAGGAAGCTTGCCGATATCTGTTTTGTTTCTCAATACAATTTTGGATTTTGGTTGGATGTCTAAAATGGGGCACCCGTTGACGCAGCTGTTTAGCGATGCAGAGAAAAAGAAGGATCGGTGAGAACAACCTGTATCCTGTACGATTGCTCTCCAGCCAATAGGCTTCACCTTGTGTATTGAGTCTATGTGGCGAAGGCGACTTTCCTGTGACTGCGCAAACACATGGGACACTTTATACCGATTTCAATTGAAATGCTGGGATGACAATCGAATATTATAAGCGATGATAAGCAGGGTAACACTACTTGAGAACGGTGACATCATTCAATGCCGGGGAACCCAGGCTGACTTTTGAAACGAAAGCTGCACTACGCAAGGTAGTTCGAGCCGTCGGGTATCCACCGTTTTCACCTTGAGGGAGATTAAACTTTTCTTTTAAGCCTGATGGTTGCCATGTGACTTAGGGGCATAGTCACGTAGGCCACCAAGTGGCCCGTGACCACTGTCAAGGGCATGGTCACGTGAGGTGACGTCAGTGTGACGTGGAAGTAGAAGGCGCTAGAGGGGCGATAATGTCAAGGTGCAGGTCACATGAGGTGATGTCGGTGTGACGTGGAAGTAGAGGGCGCTAGAGGGGCGATACGTGTATAAATAGGAGTCCCCGAGCTCCTGCCTACGTTACACCACTCCGCGAGATAGAGGAGGACGAACACGCTGCTACTGTAGAGCGTCGGAACGCGAAGAGGCACGCCGGAATGAGGCCCCGAAAAGACGGCGTGCCGAAGAGACCGATGAAGAACGGGCTTTACGTTTGGAGAAACGCACAACGTGTTAAATCCAAGCTTGGCAATGTACGTAGGCATGTACAAGAAGCATTCGCTTCCCTCCAGAGTTAATCAAAGTTAAACTACCAGCTAATTTTTGCTTCCAGAAATTGTTTGCTAACTCTCTCATGGTTATAGTTACGCAATAGGATTACCTTAATGCGCGTTTATAATATCATAATTTGTAGCTTAACTGAGATTATAGCGCTAGCGACAAGCTATTGCACAGTCAACGTAACGAACAGCGCTCTGCAGCATTTTCCCGACTCTACTGGAATGCGTAAGCATGCACCTTCCTCAACCATCAACACGTATCTTCATCAGCCATGACGCTCGCTCTACATGAGGTGCTAGCGTTGCCGTGCATCGGGTACGGACGGGACACAGCAGCTCAGACCGGCCCTGTCCAGGTGATGCAATTGTCGGAAACGAATCCTTGGGAAATTGAAAACGAAAACAAAGGACAGGGAGTGCTTGCGCAATGCACATTCTTGTCGTGAGAAAAAAAATCAAATGCAAAAAATCTAGCGCAGCCCTTAAAAAAAGAAAATAGTGCGAAAACACTTTCCATTCTTAAGATATATACGGCATTCCTTGTAATGCCCAGACGTTGCCATGTATATGCATAGTGGAGTGTTCCATGCTTTGGATTACTTTTGGTGACGCGCTAGACGTAGTTCATAGGCTTGATGAACGAATTTAAAACACATTTCATTCACTGTAGACAATGTGATGGACGTTATGGCGTTTTTTGAGGAATGGAGAAAGGCGGCTCGTGGCACCACTGCATTGCTAAGTGGGCGTTTGTTTTTTCTTTTCCTGGCGCACTGAGCAATTTCTTGCACTGCCGCATACCGTTTCGCTGCGGATAGCTCGAGGAACATGGTCATTGTGGAGAGCATCGCTTCCCCGAGGCATCAGCTTTCCGTCCCCGGGGGAGCAAGTAAGGCGTCATAAGGAACTGTCAGCCAGGTACGCTGCTCGAAGAAATAATGTTCCCGTGTAAGCGCTCGACTCGCTCACGCCTGGATAGTGGTACCGGTAAAAAAACAAAAACAAAACAAAAACAAAACAAAAACAAACAGCAACAGCAACGACGTCGCGCCTGGAAGCAACATGTCGAACGGGGCTGTTGGCGAGAGCCGGCGCTTTTGGGAGGCGTTCAGGATGAATGGCTCTCATGGCTGGAGTCGTGTACCCCCTTTAAAAAGGAGCTTGGAGACGCCTGATTAGCGTTAGTCCGCAGGCGATGGAGGTGGCGCGAGCAGCACACTCTGCGATAATGGGTGTTCGTGCTCAGAAAGTGTGCCATGCCAGCCGCGTACGTTGCGCCGACTTGGTACAGAAGACAACTAAATGAGGAAAGATCCTTGCTCACAATATCTTAAGAAAAGAATGCACTGCCTGATGATCACACTATAGCATAATAGGATATGCATTTTGTTTGGGCCTGAAGGAGTTATATCGCTATAAGAAGTGCTGAGTTGTTCACAGCCACTGTGTTGATCAACTCGCAGCGCCATATTGTCCCGCAATTGTTTCGAGGTACCTGCAAGCACGACGGGCCTCTATGCGCCTTGAGCTGTGCTCAACTATGTGTCGGGCATTTTAACCGTCACGTCTTCACAGCTGCATATTCATGGTTCGGAGTTCTTTAGTGTCTAATGCAGACACATTTATCACCGGCAAAATCGTTTGCCAATCACTCTTGTCAAGAAACGTCTGATAATAAAGGACATTGGAAGTATACGGGAGTGACGTTGGGCTTCAAACGATCATGCGACACTATTCCTTGACACAGGAAGGTTTTTGCAACACCATGCAGCAGAGGGACAACGCATGCAATGATAGACCAGCCTACGCATCATTGAGTCGCGTCGTGCGTACTTATCCGACGAAACGCGTACTAATGTACTCTTCTCTGCTCTCATACAACGAATTTACCCACTGGTAGCACGTATGGTTGCATCGTCTTCGTTACATTCGTGGTACTCCATTTGCTCCAGGTAATAAAAGGGCACAGCGTGAAACGGGATCCACTAAATGTGGCGATCGAGTGAGCGTAAGAAACGTGAGTATGGACCAAGGATAGAGTTCAACAGGGAGAAGTTTTGGGTGGTGCCCTGAAGGGGTGGTGTACGAGATCACCCTGTCCTGCGGCCACTCCTAAATAGGACCGACTGGCTGGTGCACCAATGAGCGAACGAAAGAGCATGGTGCTCGTCCTGTGATTGTGACCCATGCTATTCTGACTTGACCATTCTTGGTAAAAGCATAGACAAGACAACTAGGGAGCTTATCAAAGCATTTTATATAAAAAAAACAAAGGCAGCTCGTACATAAGCGACACATCAATTGCTCTGTGCATGCCGGAAAAGAAATTCCCTGAGAATGTGTTACCAGGTTAAATTTGATCGCGTGTGAGGTCTCTGCGCATGTGACCGCAAAGTCTATATATCTACGTTTTGAATTTGCAATAAACCAGTTGAAAGTGGCGCTTCGTCCCGCCGTCTTCTTCATGTTTATCCTGTGTTTTTTTCGCCTTTAAATACACAAGAACACACCATTAAGAAACGGGACATGCTGTGAAACTCCGTTGTCACATCAGAATCACTTACCGAGTTTTCAGATAAGATGCACAGTGTTTTATCATCTACTTGATATCTCTCTGTGTTTTATTTGGTAGAGGTTACAGCATTGTTTATTTGAAATTTGCGGTTGGTTTCAATGTATTCTTAATTTTATTTTTGTTGTAGCTTTTTGTGCCAGATTTGAACACCCACTTTTGCGCTAGCGCTCTGTCAGAACGAGAAGTTAATGAAATGAATGTGCTGATCGCTACACTGCATTTGGATGCCAACAACTGCACTTGCCGTTAAACTGACACACAAAGAGAAACCTGGAATGAGATGGCATGATCATTAGTTTTGCGACCGATGTGAATATAAAATCAACTGATTCGAGAACGAGTACTAATGAGTATGGTATTACATATCTGTGCTCATTTAGCGTTCTATATCGTAATCATCTACACGCTGCACAATATGTCATTTTATTTGCCTTTTCTTTTCCGTTACTTCAGCATTCCCAGTGCATATCGTATATGAGCACGTGCGTAACCAAGCAGGAAAAAAAAAAAAAAAAAAGATTGGATATTGTTACTGAAAGAAGGTTCACACCTTTGCACAAAGATGTGAAATTTGATAGGCGGGTGATTTCTGCTTGGGGGGACTATAGGTTAATTTCGTTATAGGTAATGAGTCAGCTGATTGCAACAAAAAAGGACGCTGACCCAGGTCATTCATCACTGTTGAGAGGATTAACAGAGGAACGTATCTCCATGTTCGCGGTGTAAAAAAATAAAACAAGGGAATGCAATGCGGCTGCCCTCTAGAATCTAGGGAGAGGAATCAGTTGAAAGCGCAGGAGTAAACAAAACAATAAAAGGAGATGAAAGTCAATTTGTGCTGGGGGTTTCACTAAATTTTCTCTGTTGTCTCTGGCGGTGGCAAGGAACAAAAACAACAACAGCAAAAAAAAAAAAAAAAAGAGAGAACAAGGACTCACTTTCAGAAATTATTGGTAACATATAAGATCGCACATCGCCAGTCGTCGTGTGCCTCGCCCTTTGTCCCTTCTTTGTTAACAGCCTGCTTGGAACGGACAGAGAACTAAGAGAATGAGAGGCAAGCTTTCAACGCCACTTCGACATGAAGCGTTGTGGATGCAGCGCATCGTGTCGTGTAACGACGCGTCTATCCCAGTGGATGCGTGAACGCTAGCGTACGCACGCGGATACAGTAGCCTTTCTCATTTTGGTAATAATGAACCGTTACTCCACTGAGGCAGTTTTTCAAGCCACCAAACTTTCATCGCGCCCGCGTAAGAGAGGAAGACGTAAAGAGCAAAAAAAAAAAAAAGAAAGAAAGGAAGAAAGAAGCGGTAGAAAATAAAGTGCACAGAGGCAAGGGATCAGTGGCGCTGCGCAGCGTGCCATCCAGTGGGCTCTTCCACATTCTGCGGCGATTACAGGTCGTGCCTCTTGGGAGCTGTCGTGCCGCGCGCGCTTGGAGAGAAACGCCTAAAGCGCCGCAGGGGAGCGGCGAGCGCGTTGCGACACGTTATATCCCGACGCGCCAAACTCCCGGTGTCCCTCGTTTTATTTGTCTATTCGCCCCGCCCTTTTATACCTCTTCCACCCTTTTTGTTTCCTTCCCTCGGCGCGTTTTCGTTTAACGCGCGCGTCACATCGCGCATCGCAGTTCGCGCATCACGTTCGCGCATCGTTGCCGAGATCCATTCACCGACGACAGCGCGCGGCTTAGTCGTGCGAGCTCGCTCAGTTTGGTGCTCCAACAATGACGCCGTGATGTCTCTACACGTTGTCTCCACTTTGCTCCTGCTTGTGCCGAGCTGCAAAAGCGACGCGCTTTGCAAGAGCATTGTGTTCCACGTCCCCTCCCCCTTCTTTCCTCGCCATCCTTGTTGCCCGTAACGTCCCAGTGGAGGCTGTAGCCGGAAGCGATAGAGGCGTGTGCTGCGAGTTGCCTCTTATTTTCTTGGGTTTTCTCTCCAGTTCTCCGGCTTTTTTACCTACAAGAATGATGGAGTTGGAGAAAGGGAGTGAGCAAAGGGAGAAGGGAAAAGACGAGTGACTGCTGTTGCGGCGTTCGGCGGTGGCAGGACCATCAAAACCTGCTGCTGCTCGCGTATACCTGATCTTCGGAGACGGAACGCTGAACGGCCAAACAATAGCGTGCGTGCGCGGGCGAACGCTTTTTGCCGCCCGGGAGCTTTTATATAAAGGACATTTCCCTTTACAGCCCGCCAGGAATCACGTTCGGTCTTCCATGTAGGGATTACGTTGCTCGCCGGCCGACCACTCTGCTCTTTATTCGGGCGCACTTCGATTGCCGTACGCCCCTCTCTTGCCCGGCGGACACCACGTGATGCGCAGCTCAGTGCGATTGTTCCTTTTTGTGGGGCCGTGTACGTGCTCGTCTACACTCGAGGAGCACAGCGCTCGGGGATGATGGGAGCGGTGATGAGCCGAGGGCGATCCGTCTGTGCGATGAATAATGCCCAGGGACGATTTCCGCTCATTTTGCGTTTGGGCGCACTGCGTCCAGGGGAAAGATCGAAGAGCTTCACTCGTCCTTTTCTTTTTATTTCGAAAAATGCTAACACATTATAATGGTGATGGCTACGATTTTGAAATAGCTCGATGAATTCGACCCGAACACCTTTCGGTTCGTGATGACGAAAACGAATGCGTAATGCGCGTGGAGCACTAGGTTTTTGCCGGTATTATGTCATCACCCAGCGACATGGCATGACCTAGCTAGGATAGTATGAGCTATCGGCCTTTGCCGTGGTTTGGAAAGAGCATTTCTCGACCAGAAACTAAGCCACGCAATCTTTTTGAAGCCTAATCAAAGAGGCGGCTCGTGTTGACAGTGCGGCCTGGGCCGTCTGTTGCTGTCACCAGAAAATAGAACGACGAGGTTATGAAGCGCAGAAAGGCGCCGTCGCAGTTTTACTTTGGGCGGACATCTGCACTGCTTTTGAAGGGAACAAATAAAGGGGACGAAAGAGGGGGCTGAGAAATAAGCAGGGCTACTGCATACGGCGCACCACTGGCGAAAGAAAAGGCCGGCCGAGTGTATCGATGATGCGTTCAGAACACAAAGCAAATAGGACGCTGAACGCAGTAAATAGAGTTCATATAGGGCCATGTCATCCTTCTGCACTCTCTGTTTGTGCGATTTAACTGGAAAGCTCGTCAGGCAGCAATGATGACAGCGTCGGAAAAAAAAAAAAGAAAGAAAGAAAGAAGAAACGCTCCAACCTTGCAGTTTGGGCGCGGGTGAGCGCCGGGGGTTGTTCTCGCCACGTGCCTCAAAGAGGCGCGGCCGTCTGAAGCGGACGTCTGTGAATTGCCGGCTGCGTGCTTCGTGCACGCGGAACAATGGGCGGCCGATCGAGTTAACGAGATTACACCGGCGGCTGCACGCGCGCGCTGGCTAGCCCGCGGCCTGATGGCTGCCGCGGCGCCCGACCGACAGCCTCCGAGATAAGAGAGCGCAGAGGAGAAGAAGCGCCGGAGACAGGGCGGCAAGGTGTTCTCAAGAGCCGCGCCGCGCTCGTAAATTATACACGACGTCAAACCGCTGCTCTTCTTTGGGGCCGCTTCTTCGGGCGCCTCCATCATGGCTTCTATTTGCTTCGGCGCACATTAAAGGAAAGAGAAACTCGAGGACGGAGCACAGTGAGAGCAAACAAACAGAACCAAATCGGTGCCCTGTCAGAGCAGGAGCTCCGCAACGGAGAAGTGCGGCATAGCAGGTTCGCTTTTATTGAATTTTGAAATTGCGCGCGGCGCCGAGTAGGGAAAGGAGAGAGAAAGGGAGCCGATGCTACGCACCTAGATGTGTGCGGGCTTGTGTTCGTGGTGGCCGCATGACGCTCGACGTCAAAAATTAATACCTTAATCTAATCACGGGTATTTGTTTTTTGAGGCGTTGGCTCGCAAGAAAATTTCTGTTGGCCTGTATTATCGGTGTCTGGCTTTCTGCGTTACGAACGTGAATGAGAAAAGGAAAGAGAAGAAGATTAAGAAGGCGTATTTGTCAAGTCTTGCAAGAAAACTAGGGTGTGTGCGTGCGTGAAAAAAAAGGGGGGGGGGGGTTACTGTGCAATGTGAAACTACGCGGTGAAACGCTTGCATATTGGCTGGTTTACCGAAGCCTCCATTAAAAAGCAGCCGCCGTGGCTATGTATTGAACCTGTGTCCTTAGGATCAGCAGCCGAGCACCCTAAACACTGTGTAGCTGCCGTGAGGCGCCGAGAGCAAAACTACCCAGGATTTAGAGGGATATCGTTCAGATAGAAAAGTCCAGACTCTCACTCACGTTTTCGTTGGTGCCGCATGTTCTCACGAACGCTGCAATGACCCTGAGTACTCCAAACGCGCACCGGTAACTTGGCTAGAGGTTTTCCTGGAGGTTTAGATATGGTTCCTATGGAGCGCGTCGCCCCTGACCAATGCCCAGTCACAAATAACAAAAAGCTTAAACCAAATATGACCTCTTTGCAAAAAAAAAAAAAAAAAAAAGAGAAAAAAGAAAAGGGAGCGAAGTTCTCGTACAGTGATACTTTAACTACGAAGTTCTGAGAAAGCTGTATAGCTTTCCTTTGTAGCCGTATGGCTGCGCTTGGGTGGATGCAATGAGTAATTACTCCCTTATTACAAATCTACTCCACCTTGGGGGATTCCCCTAAATATTTGACCAACACCATTCCCACTTCGAGTTATAGATCCATTCGCTCTCGCCCTACCGTCTGCTCTGCTGACCGTCCTGGTTAGCTCAGTCGGTAGAGCGACTGCCCCGGAAAGGCGGTGGTGTCGGGTTCGATTCCCGGATCAGGACGAATTTTTCTTTAACTACGAAGTTTCTGAGAAAGCTGTATAGCTTTCCTTTGTAGCCGTATGACTGCACTTGGGTGGATGCAATGAGTAATTACTCCCTTATTATAAACAGAGTTTTTTTTTTTTTTTTTGGTCGTCCCCGAGCACCCGTGTACGTACCAATGTCTATCGCGCACCGTCGTTGTAACACAGATAACTACAGCTAGAATGAACTTCTGCGCAAGACGACTGATGAGGCGAGAGTTGACACGCGAAGTAGAAAGAATTCACCTAGTAAACAAACATGAAAATTCGCAAAACTGAAACTCTAATGGGGCACTCAATCGGCATTGCCAACGTGGCGGCAAACATTAGGCGGAAGTCCCGCTGGCTCCTTCGCGAAGTGCACCGTGTTCTTCCTTCGTGTGCAGCGCGGAGGAGAGCGCAGCGCTCGCGTGTGTCCTGAGCGCGCCTCCTCTGCGAGCTACATGTCACGCACACTGTTTGCCTGCGCAGTGCGGGTGCACTGGCGGTGCAATCGTTTTCTCACTATCCCAATCACGAAAGGGGGCGCCGGAGAGGAGCATTTCGGGAGTTGGCGATTTCAAACTCCCGAAAAACGCAGCTAGAGGACAGGGCTGGAACGGTTCGTCATTTTCCTCTTTCCAATGTCTTTCTACTTCCCCCGTTTTGTTTTCTGTTTCATTTAGCATGAGAGAGAGGGAGGCGGCAGGAGGAGAGCGAGAGTAGATGACGAAGAGAGAGGACGTCGAAATGGATAAATAGAGTGGACGAGATAAAGAGCCCGAGGGAGGAATGAGAGGGAAGAAGAAGCGACATGCTGTTCCCGTCCGGTGAGGAGATCTTGGACGAAGAAGCAAGAGCAATGGGAGCCCCACGAACAACATCGGGCGCCGGGGAGGAAGGCCGAGAGGGGGGAAGGAAGCAGAAGGGGAGGAAACGGGAAAAAGACGAGCGAAGCAGGGGAGCCAAGTGAAGAATCTGAAAAGCTGTGCGCCCCGCTTCCGGGGTGTGGTGTTCTTCCGCCGCTCGACTCCAAATAAATGGTCCAATCGGGGCAACACGAGACGCCGTGGTGCTGGCTGCCGCTGTTGCTGCTGCCAATGTACGGGCGGCGGCAGCGGAGGCGAGCTTGCCAGAGGAAGAAGAAAGGAGAGAAACGCATGGCGTCGCCGGTTAACGGGAAATAAATGGCGGCAGGCCGCTCGGCCGCGTCCTTCAGCTGGGCTTCGTTGGTGCTGCTGCTGGTCCGGCTTTGCTGGACCACCGTGGGACGCAGGCACCGCGCCGATGGTCGGCGTGCAGCCAGGAGTCCCAAGGCGCGCCGCTGCTGCTGCTTCGCACGGCCCCTGAGGCTTGCGCGTATATGTGTGTTTCTTTTGCGCGACAAGGCGAGCCTCGTCTCAAGACAGAGCATGATCGAGGTGCGGGGATTAAAGCGCGCGAAAGATGGTGCGAAAGTCGCCGCCGCTTCGGCTTCGAATTTCACGCTCGAAAGTTGCGGGAGACTGCCGAGAGCAAATAGTGCGCAAACGGGCACTTCTCGCGCGAGCTGCGAAATGGAGGCGTCGGGATCTTGTCGGTGGTGATAAACGATCGTTGTGATTTGGCGGTGTTGTGATAAGCGCACAGAGCACGAACGAGCGAAAGGCTCGCTAGGAGTGAAATGGAGGACCTAACATTCTCGGGCCACCTTTCCGTCCGCTCGCTACTTTGCGCGTGTCGATGGAGAAAATTAATAGTCGGTGTTTCGTTTTATCCCTCGCTCTCTCTTTCTCAGACGTATCAGGCACAGTCTTTTATTCTCCATTTCGCCATTTCATCTCGTGTGTTGCACGCCATTAACTCGTCCGCTAGAGGCAAGGATAATAAAAGTAATAGCGCGAGAGAAAGTACCTTCACTCATAACTTCATATTAGCAACTGCCCGACTTTTTCTGAATGCTTAAAATACGCTCTGTGTCCGAGCTTGTGCGACAAGGAAGCTGCAGTTGGGACGACGCGCACGTACAAAACGAGCAGGCGCCGGGGCAGCCGCCTTGTGGCCCATGAAGGCGTCGCTTCTCAGCGTTCTGCTCGACCAGCGCTTCCGACGGCCGCCCGAACTTGGAGGAATGGAGCTCACGTCCTGCACGGACCCGGGACGCGCCTTCCTCCCCGGAAACGAAGTGTCGCTCGGCGCCAACGGTTCGCTCGGGGCGTCCCCGAGTTTCGGGTGATGACGCGCTAACGACCGACGCCCTCCTCTCACGTACGCGCCGCTTCTGCCGCTACTCGACCGACGACGACCAGGAGGCTGCTAAGCCTTGTCGTCGAAATGGGCCTCGCCGTACGCATTGTGAGTGGACTGCGTAGGCTTAGGCTTGTTGACGTCAGCAGCTAGCACAAGAGCGCGTCGGAACAAGAGTGCCGTTGTGCTGTTATCGTCGTGCGCTCAGAGAAAAGCGACAGTGTCGAAGCAGGTAGTGGAACGAAGAGCCGTTTAGACGGGAGGCTCTTAACTGCTATCAGCATTTCTGAGGCGCCCGAAAGCGACGTATACAGTCGTTTTGGTGGACAAATGTGCAGGCAGGCACAGTGCGAGGTACGCTTCAAGCTGACGTGGTTGTTTCATTGGCAAATAGATTTAATGACATTCAACTGGAGCTGAAGGGCTTGCGAAGCCGAAAAGCGGCAAGATTTGCTGTCTACGTCATAACATGCTTCGTCAAGTTTACGCAACAGGATTTGAAAAACGCTCGCACACAGCCATGCTGACGTGAATCGGAGTGCCTTGTGAGGCTGTTCGCAGTGTGACAGATGTGTGTTGAGAAATGTGGAAATGCATATTTCTCAACACAGGAAAGGAAAATAATTTATCACTCTCTTGTTTCGTTAGCCGGAGTAAATGTATTGTCTTTGCAATTCGGTTTGGCATAGAGGAAAATTAGTTATATCATTTACCGGCAAGTGGCATTTCGAAATCTTCACACTGAATACTTAGTCAGGTGCTTGGTGTGATATATATATACGCAGTAAATTCATGCCAATATCCTGTCGGCAAATCTCTTACATCTTTTTTTTTCTTTATTTCTCATCTGTGCCGAGCATGCTGGTTCTTGAACCACCATTTTTTTCCCCCTCTTTCCTTGACTATTGCATAGCGTACTTTCCAAAATATATAAATACTGAGACCTTCTGTGTGCTCGCTCAAGCGGCGCTGTGTTCTGTGAAACGAGCGTGCTTTTTGCTTCTCGTGCGCTCACCGGCCGGGAGCCCCGGGGCGCCTATCAGTACGCATTACCGAAGCTCACTGGCGATGTCTGCTCGGGCGCGCCCTTTCACCGGGATTCCGTGCGGTCGCCAGAGCGACCTTTGATGTCGGTGGTTTTCGAGGACACGAAACGCCTCTTAGAATTCTGCTAGAATGCGGACTTGAAAACAAAGGCAGAGTCGGTGCAAAAAACAAAATAAAAATAAAATAAAACTGTGTCTTGCTGAGTACCGCGCGTGCGCAGCTCTTACGCTGCCGAGATGAAAGGAAATGGTGAAAGTGAAGGTTTCAAGCATTAACCGAGGTTCGCTTTCTATACCTCTTTATTTGTCTGCTGATTTGTTTCTTTTAAGCGAAAGGCAGGACCGAGTGCTGCGGTTGCGATTACGCTTAGGAAGAAAAAAAAAAAATACTAGGAATAAGCAAATCGTGCCGCACCGCAGAAAGGCATAAGATAATAAGCAACGTAAAAATCGGGGAAAATATACCGTCTCGCTGCATCGCTTCGCTCATCAGAAGTCGCTGAATCCGTGTGCGAACGTAGTTTTCTGAAAAGCCCGCGGATTGGTGACGAAGGGCGACTGAACGGAACATCCAAGGGGCGATGTTTTTTCGCGAGCATTTATATTCGAAAGGTTCTGAAAATACCGACCTTAATCTCTTGCGGACTTGTGTAGCGGTCTGCAGATCTACTGCTGATGCGCAAACCGAGCTTTGAACGCAGATGTATCAATCGCCTGCAGCGTGCATGACTGTATCAGCGGAATGCATTTCGACAGAAAAGAAACTAAAAGCGCCTGTCTACCGAGGCTTGTGTGTGTCAGAGAGGTTCATTCAGCTGGCATACTCAATGCTTAATACAGAGCACTGCGGGCGCATATATAGATTAGAAAAAAAAAAAAAAAGGATATTTGCGTCGTATTATGCGGCTGCGCCGCACTAGCTCTGATCTTTCCACGTGCCTGTCATCGCCTCGGTCCACTTGCAAACCATGCTTTGGCAGCGAATGGGCAAGACGGCAAGAGGAAGGAAACAAGAGCAGCGTTTATGCCCGGCACTCGCTACGCCCACGTCCATCCTTAAGATACCGGCGCACAACGTGATCCACAGCGGCAGCTCTTTCGGTGTAATCTGGTCATGCCGCGAGCAACAGCGCGCCGTCGCCAGGCAACGAGGACACGCCCGTCGTGCTCTTCGCAAGCGTCTCGATGCATAAATCGCTTTAGTCAACGTAAGGTCGATAAGTGCTAGAGTGCTCAGTGCCGAAAGGCCGTTGGAAAGATGCTACAGGTACAGTGCATTACCGAATTCTTTGCGTCTTAGACGCTTTACAGAAGTATGTACGGAATAGACGTGGGATATGCGTTGACATTTCTGTCAACGCATATCCTGCTATATCCCCATCCCTACCTCACCCCTCTCCTAGGACCCTACGGCGGCAGGCTGGAACACCTACGGTTAGAAAGAAGAATTTTCTCACCACCACACAAACACCTTCCTTCCTCGGACGCTATAGACTGGAGAAAAATACAAACAAACACATTCCCTAATCTTCAAATTTTAAATAAGATAAGCCCAACAAAATACACGAGTTACTGTCCTTGGTGCGGTGCAAGCCCCACACTCTTTCACATCTCTTGGGAATGCCAGGACAAACCTGACCCAACGTTATTAGTGCCATGCCCGACACACGAGCAGTGGGAGGCGGCCCTGACCAGCGACAACCTGGACCAGCAAGCCTGGATTATCCAGCTAGTCCGCAAGTCAGCTGCTGCCAGCGGAGCCCTGGACTAGGGGCACCGACCACCCAGCTCCTGCGAATATTTACTGATTATATGCTCATTAAAAGTTTTCTCTCTCTCTCTGCCTGTTATTTCGTAAGAAGCGGTGTTTAAAATAACTCGCAGCCGAGAACGTAGTTGTTAGACGTGCAGTATAGAAGACATGCTTAATGGCCAGCAGGAAAGACGTGATGGTTTCACCTTCAACTATGTACCAACTGGCAGAACAAGCTACGCTTCTTCAATTCTACACCTTGAAGTTACTTCAGCTTACGAACACGCTGGTGCACATAAACTGGGACGCACACACGCAGCGCTGATTTTCAACATTTGTAAGCCGGTCAGCGCTTCAGTGGTCTCTGTCTTTGTCAGCCCTTCTCTTTGTGCTCTTAAGTGCGTAACTATAAAAATGCGAAGCCAACCAGCGTAGCATACTTCTCGACTTGGAGTATTTCAGTATTATTTGCCGAGGCACCTGCAAGTGAAAATGAATTGCATTGATATAGAATCTAGTAGAGTCCCTTAAAGCTCGTGCTAATTAACAGGCCTTTTCGTCTAAAACAACGATGGCCGCCATGCAGGTATATGCGTGGAAGCGCTTCCAAGGACACTCGTGAAGTAAATTGCAAGTGTACTGAGACGGAAGCGGAACGGAGGCAAACGCTAAATTCGTCTACGAAGCAGCTGGAAATAAATACAGCCGACACCAACGATGGGCACCGAGTGAATAATTTACCGGAACTTCCGCGCCTACGCTACATGGGACTGCAGAGGCGAAAATGATGGTAAATAAAAAAAATATATATACATAAGTAAGGCCTCCGTGCTTCCTCTGCAACTCGCAGCACCTGACTCGAGTTTCACTCGCGGGAGTCACCGCAAGAGCGAGGGACAATTTTGCGCTCCGTAATCTTTTCCAATTTCCGCCCCGACGAGGTACCACACCGTGTAATATCCTCTCCAGGGTTGTCCAAACAAGTTTCCGGGCTGCCGACCTTGTTCTAGTCAAGGGGCGTATACCATCAACGCACACTGGGCTTCGCTCTCATTTTCACTTCGCCTTTCGTTCCCTGCTTGAGCGGGTTGGGCAGTGCGGCCTCGACTCGGGCACGCAGAACTCGCCCGAGCTAGCGGCGGAAGCTATATACACGAACAGGAACTAGTCGGTGGTGGCGTTGCACGCTGCTTGCCGTGATGTGGCACGCGCCGGGAGCTAGAGGGTCGCGTCTCATTTCTTCCCTTCTGCCCTGCGCTCACTGCTCAGTCCGGCGGAGAACACGCAGAGAGTCGGGGCTTGCGCAAGCAGCCTGAAAATTGCGCTCCCCGAAAGCGTCATTGCTCTTGTTTCACGCCGACCGGCGCGTTTGGAGCTTCGCGCCCTTTCTTCCGCGACTATAAGAGGTATAAGCTCTTGCTTGGGGACTCTGGCTGCTCTGGCGTTCTTCGGACTGAGCGCGAGGCGAAGGCGCCACCGCGTGCGCTTCGGTGCTCGTTCCCTTTTCACACTGGTCTGTGCATGGTCTGTTTTTCGGTTTTCTTTTTTTTTTTTTCGTTTTCATTTCTGAACTTCCACTCGCGCTGTCCTTAGGAGCCTTTTGCCCGCGGACACTGTATCGACGAGCGGACAAAGTACGCGCGCGCGCCTCTCAGGCAGGCGCCCTAATGAGCGTCCGTCGATGCCGCGTCGCCAATCTTGCTTGTTTTTAATAGCGATCTGGCTCGCTAGTCACGTAAGTCTAGTTGTACGTGAGCACAGGAGGACGCTGCACGACGCCACTAATGCCGCCGGCTGTGATCGTAAGATGCCGGAACCACTTTCTTTCTTTCTTTTTTTTTCTTACTGGTAACGAGTGCGTTCATATTTAACGCACTTCGCGCCTGACATTTCGCGATTCTTGTTTATACGGAACGTGCGTGGCCATCTTGAATACATTTTTAAAACGCACTTTCTCCTTCGCTCGTCAAGCACCGTTCGCGCAGCCTTGGTTTACATTTTCGCTTTGGTTGCCGTCGACTGTCAGTCCTCAAGTTAGGTGCTTAGAGTCGAGCTGCTAAGTGCACGATTGCAAATAAAAAAAAAACATAATCTTACAAGGAGGAAGGGGCGGTGCTTTTTTTTTTTTTTGATCGCCTTTATGTATGTGTTTTCATGTTGTGCAAAAGTTTGAAGAACCACGCACAAATAGAGGGAAAAATGTATACATTATTTATTTGTGAAAATAGCACCAACGCACTTGGAAAAGAGCCCCGAAAGGATGAATTACTACGAAGGCTAGCCTCTTCCTAACGAGAACCTGGTTAGAGGGAAGGAGCGATGTGAGTACTTGTAAGTGTACTCAGAGAGTTTCCTTTCAGCGGGCTCCCTTGCGAGGATAAAAGTAGTATACTGCTTTAAGTTTTTTTTTAATTCACGGAGCAAATATGAAGAAATCAAGGTTCTCCTTTGGGATGTTAAGTAGGGAGACTGTAATTAAACGAGTTATTTCATAGCTTTGCGTCTACAGTGCTTTCTTAATGGCGTTGCGAAGAAGCGGCTAGAGGGAGTGGCATAGAAAGGACGGCCTGCAGTGTAGACTACAGCTACACCCTTCATGTAAAAATTAGTTTGCTGTTTTAACTATGAACTCTGTTTGAGGCACCCGAGTGCCGGGCCCCAGTGCCATGCGAAATACGGCGTACATGCAGCACATGAGCGAAACTTTTTGGTCATCACGTTTCGAAGCCTTGCGAATGTTTATTTTATCTTTTTGTTTCCCCAAAGGAACAGGGAGTATCAAGCGTCTGGAAGAGCGAGAGATTCCATCACCCGGAGAGCTCGCGCACGCACATTCTGGTTAGATAGAACGTATTTCTCGGGAACAAACAGCCAGCGCAACGCCCTGAAGGATTGCCGTCATGGATTCTTTTCCCAAAGCAGTTCCCGAAATCCGTTTGCGCCGTCTCGAAAATAACCTCCAAGCGAGGCGGTGTCGGGAAAGGAGGACAGAGAGGCGGCTCGCTGTTTGTGTAGTGTCAGAACAAGGAGACGGTCCGGTCGAAGGAAGACAAACAGACGGCTGCCGCCTCGCTTGGAAACCCCCCGGGAATCGGAGCCCCGGCCGCCACCGCCAAGAAGCAGCGGCGACGGTCTGCGCGGCCCCTCAACGAGGCACGAGCCGCACGGCAAGGCGACAATCCCCCCCTCTCTTCTTGTCTCCCTGCTTCGTCCATCTAGACGCCGCGCCAGCGTTATTCCGCCGCAGCTGCTGTCCGTGGCACAGCCGCTGGTTTTCGGACGGATGAGAGTGGCTGCACGACGGTCGCGTTGTGCAAACGTCCAAGAGCGGGCGTTGGCGACGCTCAGCCGCAACGGCGGGAACGATGGTTTCCCAACAAAGGCCGGCTACAGCGCCTCGCAGCACGAAGCCCAACTGTCCGCAGTGGCGTGCGTTCAGTGAGAATGGCAGAATAGGGTGTTTTCAGAGGTGAACGCACGCTTAAGATTTGCTCGTGCTGGCTCACCAGACGACGATCAGCTGCATCTCACCAAGATCAATTCGAAGATGGAGAACGAATACTTTCTGGCTGGTGGGGACTGCTCTGTGTTGAATTAGAAGTAGCTAACCGTAGAGAATGCAGTTAATGGTGGTGAGGCGTGCTCAAACGCTTTCGCGTGTGACTAGCCACGCTTGAGTCCCATGGCTCAGCCTGTGGTAAGATGCTAGCCAGTGCTGTGAGATGAACGAGTCGCAGAGGTGCCCGCCAATCTGATGATTTGTGCCTTGTCACCACCATGCGGTGAGTTTTGATAGAGATGGAGTTATATAGCATGGAGAGTAAGGGGGAGCCTTTTGAGGCGAAATACTTTCTTGTGCAAAGCTTCGTGTGACCGGAAAGTGCGACCAGAAACGCCCTTCGCACCTATCGATCACCCAGAGATCGATAATAATGTAATCAGTCACTGATAATTAATCGTGGTAATTACGATTTGATTAGTCGTAGTCATAGTTAGTCACAGTAATGGTTACAATGTCTGATGTCATAACAACTCAATGTAGATGGCGCCACTGCATGCCCAGACATGTCTGAACACGCCAGGCATTGTCGGAACCCCGTCTACAACACAACGCAGTAGGAATGTGGACACATGCGCACAATCAGTCCTGCAATAGGAGAGAAATGCATTCGAATTGCCACACGTAAGAGGGCTTGCGTGACTCCCCCCCCCCCCCCCCCCACTTCTCTCCCCCGTGGTATTTTATTACCTTTTTTTTTTTACCATAAAGGTGAAACTACTGCGCGCATCAAAACTGACAACTAAATCACTGTTCTCGGAGAGGAGGCGCTCAATACGCATAAGCTGACTTTAGCAGCATATATTCGTAAACATTCTGGTGAGCAGGTAGAGCGATAATTCAGAGGGATTTATCGGTGCGTCTCTTGACAGGGAGATATTAAAAGAAAATTGTTCAAGACGGAACGTAATGTTTGGTTGGAGTTAGAGGAGCGCTACTCTCGGTCTGGTTTTGGCCTTCATTCGCAGATCAAAAGGGACGGAAGGCCGCTTAACAGGTTGGCTATTACCCAAGCAAGTTTTGCACATGCAGCATAACAAAGCCTTCATGCCGGTAGCTTACGTATCCTGCCAAGAAATACGCTTTTAAGAAGAGAGGCATACGTCTTCTCCTTAGCGGGGATTGATCTGGACATATTGAATTGCATGCTGCAGTTTTATCTGAGGGTGATCGCGCTTCGCATATGAAACGGATCTTTAAGGGAACCCCACTGCAAACCTGGCCGCGCTAGAATGACCAGAGATGAGTGGACGAACCGGTATATTTTCTGCTGCAGTACTTTTTGTTTTTGTTGTCTTGTAAGAACTCCATGTCTCTTAATGAGCAGAACGAGATAATTTGTGCCGATTTGTTTGATTTAAAATGGGCGTATCTTGTGGACTGAGAAAGTAATCTGAGCTCATCCTACTGAGATTCATTCTCAGAGACCGGTATTTGGTTTAACATGGTTTATTTCTTTCGAGGTCGAGTGTATCTGACTTCGCGCAAAGGTAGATTTACCTTTGGGTCGCCGCTGGGTCGAATAGCACAGTTTTTGGCGCAACTTCTAACACGTTTTAGCTGAAGACGCAGCTAGAATTTGCTCGTTGGAGTCGGCTTTGTTTCTGCAGCCACAAATGAATTATTCACTCCATTCAGTCCACGGCTCTTAACATGAGATCACTAGTTTTTACCAACCTTCGACAGCTCACAAAAATAAAGCGCGAGATTTGTAGACTAATGCAGCGACAGTTCAAAACAGAAAACGCGTTCGGGTTTTCTTCTTTGTGAAAAAAAAAAACAAAAACAAAAAACTGTCACTTATTTTTATTTTCCCTGATCGCTGACAACAGGAAAATGTTTGATCGCAGAAAAGGGCTAGTGTTCCACCGCGCGCAAAAGCTGTTGAATAGGAGAGAAATAAAAAGAATTGTTCGAGAGCCACGAGTTTCTTGTCGCAATCACTTTGCGGCTTGGCCCCTCTGTCCGTTGCAGAAGCAATGAGCGTGCACTAGAAGCAGAGGCAAGCCATCAAAAGCTGGGAAGACTAAAAAGGGGAACGCGCGAGCAAGAAATAAAGACGCAGACAGCTTGTGGGGGGCTTCGCATTTGCGTGCCATGAAGAGCAGGCGGCTGTCAGAGTAATCTGCACGTACTTTGCACAAACGCACGCGCGCACTCGGTGGTGAAATAAAAGACAGAGGTGGAAGAGCAAGAAATATAAGAAGGTTGGCAGCATATCTGATGTGGCATAGCTCCTGGGACATACGCAGCAGAGCCTTCGACGATCGGAATGCTGTTCCACCCATAAGCGGACATTCCACTAGACGAGCAGGAAGGGTTTGGTTTCGGCAGAATAAAATGCATTCGCGATCGTCCCCGCCACGATGCGCGTCGACGACGTATATTGGCGTCTGCGTCAGCGGCAGCTCTTTCCAGTACGCGCGGCGGCC
Source organism: Amblyomma maculatum (assembly GCF_055883805.1). Classification (NCBI taxonomy): domain Eukaryota; kingdom Metazoa; phylum Arthropoda; class Arachnida; order Ixodida; family Ixodidae; genus Amblyomma; species Amblyomma maculatum. Next base: position 128,738,035 of record NC_139344.1, read on the forward strand.
TCTACACCGCTCTTCCCAAGCGACGACGACGCTATCTCGTGCGGCTGGCGCAGTACGTCTACGACAGCGACGACGACAACGCTGGCGCCCGTCCAGGCCAATGCGGCCACCAATCAAGAGATGGCGGCGGCACTGCGGACCCCAGGCGCCCGTTTGCGGCAGCTGCTTCTCCGCCAGGGGCACCCTGGGACGCCCAAATGATTCTTCGCCGCCCTTTTCAGTAGTCCCCCCTTCCCCCGTCTTCGAAGCCGTTATCCACAGCGCGACTGGAGAAAGGAGGGAGAGGCACTGCTTTGCGCAAATCAGTTTCGGGTCATTCCTGCCGAGTGCGCTCGAGAATTCGCGCTCATCCGGCTCACGCTCACTTTTTTTTTGACGCGATTTTTGTAAAGAGGTCACGACTCCCTGCTTTTAGCCATTGCGCGCGATATATTTGCGCCCCTGAAATGCCGTCGCTTCTCTCGTCCTTCGTCCCTTCTCTGAGAGGAAAAAAATGAGGTGACGGGTCAGCAAGGCGCCCGAGAACGTGACGGACACTTCGATTTCGGCGGCGAAAACGCATGTATTTGATATTTTCCAGGCGGTTAAACAATGAAAAGAAGATAATACCGCAGTTTCTTCTCGTCGCCGATGTTGAATCAGGAGAGTCTATACAGGCATGTTTAACGAGGGTAACTATTTACTGTGAATTCCTGTCATTGCAAATTTAGGCGTGCAGTAGCGCTCTAAGGTGTGCAAGAATGAAAGAAGTGCCTTCGGAATCAGTGACACGTTTCTAACAACATTAAGCTTACCGTCTACGTGCCCACCTTACGCCGCCTATTGATGTTGAAACGAGGCATTAGCGCAATGTCGGACGCGATTGGACTTTTTTTTTTTTTTTCCTTTTAGCGAGAAATGTGCGCTGTGGCGAATGCCACTCCTTTGCCTTGTACTCGTAGAAGACACGAGCTGTGCCAAATGGGCCATCACTTAAGCGATTGCCTCACGAGTAAGTCTCAGTCTACAAGCCCTACCTTTACTATACATGCACGCCCGAGAGCCCCCCAGGTTCTCATCTGTTTCAGGGGAAAGCATGACTGGCCTAAGTATTGCGAAATGTTCGCAATCACACTTCAAGAACTTCAAGCCATTTGCGTTTAAAATGTCTTTTATGGATTGTACTGGCCTTTAATACAGCAGGAACGGGATTTAGCATTGTGTAGCGTTGTATGCGGCCACGCTCATGACATTCTGTTCGATACGCTTTTGGGTGTTGTTCTGGTCTCGCAGTTTTACCTTCTTTCTTTTTTTCTTCTTCGTCTTTTTGAATAAGGCACGCAGTGGTAGGCATCATAATCGCATTTTCACAGCGCTTCTTCATCGCCTTCCTTGCCCAACTATTAATCTCAAACCACGTATTGAGGGTTATGAGTAAACTAAACAAATAACAATTATCAAACAAATAGTTTGAAAGGAAGAGGTTTTTCTTCTGCACCTGGCGTTCTAATCTAGCTTCAGGACCTTTCTTTTACCTCGTTGATGGGGTGAGCAGGCTTCAAGGTACCCGCATATAACTGGGCGCGGCGTCTGTTACATGCGATTAAAGGAACAAAAAAAACAACAACAACAACAACAACAACAACAAATACAGTTTTCTCTAGACTGATGGAATATACTCCTTTCTAATGATGAGTAGGCTACTTCTATAGAACAAGGTACTTTTATAATCTAGGACCGAGCGAGTAAGGATAGGTAAGTGTATTTTCCTCCAGCTGTCTACATCAGCGCAGTCCTGCGGCGGCAAGGGATGTTTTTTGTTGTGTAAAGCAGAAAAGGAAAAATTAAGAGCCTGAATAGTGACGTAACGTTGGGTCCCTATTGCGCTTTCTTTCGAGCAAGGAAGAAGAAAACAAACAAACAAACAAACACTAAGCTTGGTGAATAAACAGAGAAACCCGACGTGATTTTCGACCGCCCACGTTACCTCCGTCAAGAGATTACAATTGTAGTAGCAAAAAAAAAAAAAAAAAAAAAAGTCACAATTTAATCCTAAAATTCTCTGCAATAGCAGTGATTTGCTGACAAACCAACAACATTAGGGCTGTGTGTCCGTTCATTTTCTGTCCATGTTACTTGTTGCGCTACAATGGTGTTTAAAACATAAGGGGAAAGAAAGGGCCCATTCATCATGTTTTACCAAGACCGAAAAGAGGATAGACATCTATGTGTCGATTTACGTATGAGCAGGTTAGCCGGAAAAGCAGCACAGTGGTCACTTTTCGAATGCACCCTTACACACAATACATTCTTCGTCACACTCTAAATTCGTGGAAAGTTGGGTCGAGAATCTCGAAGGTACCGGCAGGGGTTTTTTGAAGGACTTTCTGAGAGTAAAATAACTCCTTCCAGGCCAAGTTCTTAGACGCAATGCATTTAAAGCATTTCTGAGATTCTGATTTCGGTTTCTCCCTCCCCATGCTCTTTTTATTCTCAACGCGCGATATATCGTGTAAGAAATGGCAGCCATGCGATAGCAAATAATAGGAGACCACATTCACTTTATATCAACTGCTCCGTTCGCTGATCAGTTCTATTGCAAGTCAAATAGAACAGGGAGTTGTTTGTAGCTATTTGCTTGGCGTGCCCCTACCGTGATGCTATATTCAGCAAGTCCTCACGTGCCAGCGGTCAATCCGAGGGAGCTCGTGTAATCAAGCTACACCCTTAATGTCCCGCCGCCGGCACACCGTTGAAATTGAGAGGGCAACATGAATCGTGTTGCGTGACCACATCGCTTTCCCCATCTGGCGGTGCTGTCAGAGAAAAATGGTGTTTTAGAAGCGACAAGAGTAAGGATTGCTAGCCAAAAAGAACAAAAAATAAATGGAGGAGTAATTAAGGTACGCAAGAGGGGTAGCGAGGGAAGATCGAGTTTAGCAAAACAAAGAAACTGCTAAGAGAGAGAGAGAGAGAGAGAAAAAACAAGCAGTCGTCTGAGGTGCGAAATGTAGAGCTGCATGATAATAGCGGAAGTGGGAAATAGAGGAACTTATCTGAGTTCATTTTTTTTAATATTTTGTTATATCCGGGGGCTCCAGGCACGATTATAGCCTTCTTTCTTGGTGGATGGGTTACGGCGTTAAAAAAGGATATACTGTAAAATTTTGCCACATATAGTTAATAGAGTAAACAGGAGGCAAGGGGAATAATGATAAAATGTCTTTCAGCAGAGTTAGAGGTATGCTCCTTTCTATTCGCTTTATAAGGGCGGCGTAAGCAGCGGAGGCTTTACGGCGCCAATGGAGGAACTGGGTCTTTTGGAAAATACACTAAGCAGCCGAGCACTCTCCATTAATGAGGTAACACTTTAGGTGCCATTAAGAGCGGAAATTGTTGGTGAGTGACTGAACAATAATAATTAAAAAACTTGGTCTCTTGTTAAACGGAGAGTTACAGCGGATGAATAAACGCTGCAGCTGCAGTTTGTCTTCATATAACGTTGTGGCGATAAAGTCAGTAAAATTAGTTACCAGCAGTCAGCCGTAGGTTAGCCAGGAAGATCAAGATAAGTCAGTGAGGGAGTGCGAGCGATTTCTGAGCTACCAGGAAAAAAATCCAGCCGCCGTCGACATTCCTCGCTAGAGGAGCGCAGTGACGGAACTTGTGCTTCCTTGCGCGTACAGCCGTTGGTGGCGTGAAAAATTGTACCGTCTTGAATTCGATGGATTTCACACAATTATTTGTCTTCGATACTGCCCAAGTCACTTTGTTTTCGCCGCAGGCCAATGGCAAGGGCCCTTAAATACGTGTAAATGTCAGCTTGTACAAAACGGTGACGCGTGGCGATGTGCTTTTCCTGGATATGACAACGTGGGCAACCTGTGATTATGTGTAGCCTTAAGGTACACCGAGGAGTGCTCGTTGGCGCTGCAGGCTGCAATGTCCATTCTAAAGATAAAAAAAGATAGAAGGAGAAGGGCATATCATTACAGTAGCACAAAAAAAAAAAAATGCTTCCTAGGCATTCATTGATAAGTGTAATAATTTAATATTTATTTAATTTATTTGCAAATACTGTTGGCCGTGGGGCCATTACAGTAGTGGGACGTAACACGAGTTTAATTCGAAACATTTACAAGGAGTACAAATTTCACTATAAATTTCAGTCACCACCCAATTGTATGCAACATAAAACTTCAAATAATGTTTTTAACTGATTTTCTGACTTTCAGCGCAAGTACAGGTAAATCACACAAGAGAACAGAAGGTGAGAGTACAGATAAATCAAACAAACAACAACAAAAAATGTATAAGTTTGGTTGGGTTGTGGTTGATTTGTGGGGTTTAACGTCGCAAAGCAACTCAGGCTATGAGAGACGCCGTAGTGGAGGACTCCGGAAATTTCGACCACCTGGGGTTCTTTTTCTGGTTTACATTTGCAAGGAACGTTACCAGTGCAATGCTCGACAATACGTTTTTAATATAATATTAAGAATTGGTTCACAGGAAGGGAAAGGCGCAGTATCTGTCACACTTGCTCTATGGACACCTGAACCGCGCAGTAAGCGAAGGGAGGAAGGTGGGAGTGAAAGTGGAAATAGAGAAAGGGGAGCCGTAGTGGAGGGCTACGGAGTAATTTCGATCATCTGGGGATCCTTAACGTGCGATGACATCGCACAGCACACGGACGCCACTTTGTTTCGCCTCCATCGAAGCGCAGCCGCCGTGGTCGGGTTCGAACCCGGGAACTCCGGCATAGTAGGCGGGCGTCTTACCACTGCACCACCCCGGCGGGGTAGGTTTTTCAGCGTAAAGTAGAAATAGCTTTTTCAAGTGTTGCTAAAGTAGCGGCCTGTAACAGAGATGCTGGTAAATTATTCCATTCTGCTATCGTCCTCTGGAAGTAAAAATTAGCATATACATTAATGCGCGGGATCGGAGCTTGATAGCGATATTCATGGCTGACTAAGTAACGGGAACTGTTGATGTTCAAGGCGTTTCTTGAAAGCTGAAACAGGAATTTCAATCTGGCCAACGCCAACGCTCATTTAGAGGTGGCATATTAAGAAGGCGCAGCATCTCTGTGACAGAGTCGGTGCGTGCAATATTTGGACATTATAAATCGAGCTGCTCTTTGTTGTACACTTTCAAGTTTTTTTTTATTAATCAACTTTCCACGGAATCCTATATAATGCTTGCATATTCTAATTTTAGCCGCACATAAATTAAATAAGCAGTTAGTTTGACAGCTTGCGATGCCAGCTTTAATCTTCGACGCAGAAACCAGAGCTTCTTTTGAGCAGCTGAACATTTAGAACATGATTTTTCCCATCTATATCTTGATAAATGAGGACTCCCAGATATTGAAGTGTATCGACTCTGTTAAGTACGGTAGACCTGAGTTCATAATGTAGTCAAGGACATGTTTGGTCTTGTTTGTCACTCGTAAAACTACCGTTTTGTCCTCATTTATTTTCATTTTCCATCTTTCACGCCACTTTTCAACTGCTGCGACAGCATCATTAGGCATTTTCTGATTCTCTCTATTGTTTATTATTTTAATATTGTAGTGTATTGTATTGTAATATTTTAACGTCTGCGAGCTCCTTGGCTGGAGAGACGAATTGCATTGTTTTATATCCTTCAATTACGTAGGGAGATAACTAGGCACTGCCGGCGTGTTTACTATAGGCTACTTGGAATTCACAAGAAAAGTGCCGACGACTGCACGAAGTCATTTTGAAAGTTCAGCTCACTGGCTCGTCTTTGCAAAAACAACGTTTAGAACACGAACGATGTGACAAAGGCTGCATTTCTGCCAATCAAACACAATGTGTCTAGATTTTACTGGTTTCCTACTTTCATGACGCGGGGAACATCGGTGTGTAAAACGTTGCCTGTAACGTATTGTGCGCCTCGAACGCGTACATACATAGTGGATACACAATAAAGCGAACGGCTTAGAACTACAATGCGCGAGGTTTTTCTCTTTTGTCGCAGTGCTGCTTCCTGAATTAATGTCAATCTTTCTTAAACTCTTCCGTTACATTTCTATTTTCAGGTAAGCCTCAAAGGTTGGAGTGGAGAAAGACGACAGCATGTTGCACGTCATCACTCGACGTTCCGTTCCACTGCTGAAGTAAGTGATTGTAGCATTATATATACCGTTAGGGAAGAAAATATATGGATAAGCCACGCTGAAATGTATTTAACTGCAGCTTTCAAATTGAGTTTTGTACACGTCAAAAAGAAAGCGTATCCCATACGGAGACGCTGAAAATAAAATGCTACGCAGCTCTTCGACAAAGTAGTAAAAAGGTAGTAACACGAACCGTTACTACATTTTTGCTACTATATATGTAGTTCTCTTTGCACTGCAATGTCAACATGGGAAAGAGAGGAAGCGGTAAAATTGCTTAGCTTTCGTGCTGCAAAGCTGCACGCAGGATGCACACTGTGTTGGTGAACTCTGGAGTTGTGTACAATCCCAGGGGCCCTTCGCAGTGCAAAAGGGAAACATACGAACCGCACAGAAAAAAAAAAAGGAAATAAGCAGAAGACGTCTCGAGAAATGAGGACGCGCGCGTGGAGCTGTGCCCCCTCCGGTGTTTTTGTTGTGTGTGTGTGTGTGTGTGTGTGTGTGTGTGTGTGTGTGTGTGTGTGTGTGTGTGTGTGTGTGTGTGTGTGTGTGTGTGTGTGTGTGTGTGTGTGTGTGTGTGTGTGTGTGTGTGTGTGTGTGTGTGTGTGTGTGTGTGTGTGTGTGTGTGTGTGTGTGTGTGTGTGTGTGTGTGTGTGTGTGTGTGTGTGTGTGTGTGTGTGTGTGTGTGTGTGTGTGTGTGTGTGTGTGTGTGTGTGTGTGTGTGTGTGTGTGTGTGTGTGTGTGTGTGTGTGTGTGTGTGTGTGTGTGTGTGTGTGTGTGTGTGTGTGTGTGTGTGTGTGTGTGTGTGTGTGTGTGTGTGTGTGTGTGTGTGTGTGTGTGTGTGTGTGTGTGTGTGTGTGTGTGTGTGTGTGTGTGTGTGTGTGTGTGTGTGTGTGTGTGTGTGTGTGTGTGTGTGTGTGTGTGTGTGTGTGTGTGTGTGTGTGTGTGTGTGTGTGTGTGTGTGTGTGTGTGTGTGTGTGTGTGTGTGTGTGTGTGTGTGTGTGTGTGTGTGTGTGTGTGTGTGTGTGTGTGTGTGTGTGTGTGTGTGTGTGTGTGTGTGTGTGTGTGTGTGTGTGTGTGTGTGTGTGTGTGTGTGTGTGTGTGTGTGTGTGTGTGTGTGTGTGTGTGTGTGTGTGTGTGTGTGTGTGTGTGTGTGTGTGTGTGTGTGTGTGTGTGTGTGTGTGTGTGTGTGTGTGTGTGTGTGTGTGTGTGTGTGTGTGTGTGTGTGTGTGTGTGTGTGTGTGTGTGTGTGTGTGTGTGTGTGTGTGTGTGTGTGTGTGTGTGACGGTGTTTCTTTTTTTTTTGCATTTACTAGAATTTCGCGCTAAATTTTGGGAGGCTGAAACGATTGCTGGCTCAGTGTGACGCAATTCGTAACTACGGATACGGCCAGGAAGCTATAGGTTGCCTTTCGCGTCGCTCCTGCGTGTGTGTATGTTAGTGACCCATGCCCGAAAGCCTTTGGTTACTCAGTTGCAAAGACAGCAATAAGGAACATGAATTTTCTTATCGCACCATGAAGCTGAAACTCCTTTTGGCTCGCGCTTGATCGGCTGTTGCTAGCGTGTACTTCTCTCTGAGGAATGCCAGCCGATATGCGTTCCCGAAATAATCGGTGCCTTTTCAGGTTTGGACTCCATCACCAGTAGCCGATAGATTGAGAGCAACCGCAAACTTCAATCATGCAAGCGAATAGACTTGTTTTCGGAAAGGCTACAGCACAGTAGACCATATTTATGCAATCATTCAATTCACAATGCCGCACGTAGAACATAACGAGGTCTGAGTAATAATGGAAATCAGTTCTAGGTGATGATTACGAGCCTAAAAAGGCTTCTTAACGACACCATTAGCACATACTATGAATGAAACTAAAGTTGTATTTAACGTTCTGGGAAATAAAGAACTGTTTAATGTTAATACTATTACGACAGGCAGCCCTAACAGGAAGTCGTAAGGAAGTTTACTAACAAGTCCAGTGGTGCAAGACTGCACATCGGGACTATACGAAAAAAAGTTTCGAGGTTCGAGGAAATAACGGCTTGGTATGCATTTACCAGGTATTTTAAGATTATCAACGCCGTTGATCGATAGCCCTGAAAAATTCTGTAGTCTACCTCATCGTCGAGAGTAGTCGCAAGCATAAAATAATTGCAGGAAAGGCCTAGTACAAAAAGGCCTAGCACTTCTAATAATATTAGGCCCAGTAAAAAAGGCCTAGAGACATTTTATACTATGACTTATATAACCAGCGTTTATTCTTTGGCACGGCAGCGCGGATGGCCTCCTTGGAACAGGCTTGACAAGCCGCCGCTATCTGCCGCTTCTCTGGCCAACTTAACGGTGCGCCGTTAATGTTGGCGTTTCGAGCGGAAAACTAACGGAAGAAAGAATACGAAGGCTAGTACTAGCACGAGGCGAGGCGGAGAAAAAAACAACACTTATTTTCATAATTATTTTAGACGTCAACTGTATCGATGACAAGCCGGCGCTAGTTTCCCCTCAGTTTCCGGCCGATGGTCGCCTGGATTTTCTGAGAATGGAAGCTGAGCGCATTTTATACTTAAAATAAAAAGGGAGATGTTGGTAACAGCTGCGCCTTGTCAGTGTTTCCTCTTGGGTCGAAACTTTGTGGCTAACGAAAAGGCGGAAAATTAGATCACATACGACGCTGTGTGCTATAAAAAGGAAACTAATAGGGACGGAATCGACAGAAACCGAGAACTGTTGGTTAGAAAGCAGACTTGAGTTGATAATTTCTTTAAAACATTAAGCAATAAAAAGGTGAGTGGGATGTTCAGTGCGTGTATAAAAATATTTCGTAGTCTGCTAGGCTAATAGAGCGGGTTTCCAAAAGAAAGCACAAGTAGGTGGTGGCCTATAGGAAGTGATGGGCGGAGGAGCTATAGAAATATTTTCTGGAACAGGGTGGCCGGGGATGGCGCTGGAAGGCGCCATTTGGAAATGAATTTCACGCGAGTTTCTGAAGTGTAAATGGTACAGTTCACCAATCTGCATGGTCGTCTTAAAGCATTTTAAACGGTTATTTCGCTTTCAAGCATCAGATTGCTACCTAAAGGTTAAAAGATACCCAGGGGGAAGCTGTAAAGTATATTCTGGGCGTGTTTTGGAACTGTAGATGGTACAGTGCATCCGTCGCCGTGGTCACATGAAAGCTTTTTAAACGACGATATCTGGCCCCAAAATACTTCAGAACGCTACCTAAAAGGCAAGAAGCACACCGGAGGAAATAGTAAAGTATTTGCTATGGCATAATTGTTGTTTGAAGAAAAGTGATAAGATATAAAATATTTTGTGCGGAGTGCATGAAGAGCAATATTTCGTAGTCTGCTAGGCTAATAGAGCGGGTTTCCAAAAGAAAGCACAAGTAGGTGGTGGCCTATAGGAAGTGATGGGCGGAGGAGCTATAGAAATATTTTCTGGAACAGGGTGGCCGGGGATGGCGCTGGAAGGCGTCATTTGGAAATGAATTTGACGCGAGTTTCTGAAGTGTAAATGGTACAGTTCACCAATCTGCATTGTCGTCTTAAAGCATTTTAAACGGTTATTTCGCTTTCAAGCATCAGATTGCTACCTAAAGGTTAAAAGATACCCAGGGGGAAGCTGTAAAGTATATTCTGGACGTGTTTTGGAACTGTAGATGGTACAGTGCATCCGTCCCCGTGGTCACATGAAAGCTTTTTAAACGACGATATCTGGCCCCAAAATACTTCAGAACGCTACCTAAAAGGCAAGAAGCACACCGGAGGAAATAGTAAAGTATTTGCTATGCCATAATTGTTGTTTGAAGAAAAGTGATAAGATATAAAATATTTTGTGCGGAGTGCATGAAGAGCAGTTTTCGCTTAAAAGCAGCGAAAAATACACCTTGAAAGAGAGCACACCTTAACAGCCTTGTGTAAATTAGGAGATAAGATTTTAAAAATACAAGTAAAATTACGCTTTCAGCGGCTGTCATATGAACTAAGAAGCAGAACACTAGCTGAGAGCTCAACAAAAGAAACGTTGCTCGAGGCTGCTAATTATGTTCTATGTTTTTGCAGATATTCTGATTTCCGCTAGTTGGCGTATTTGACCCCCTTCTCTGTACCGTTTACATTTGGGAAATACGCCAGTAGGACAGTCCTTTTTCTTGCAGTGTACTTTGACATGATAACGATGTATATGGTAGTTTAGAACAACATTTAATTTGCGTCTTGGCACAAGCCTGTAGTTAATAATTGGTTCACACGAAGGGAAGGGCGCAGTATCTGTCACACTTGTGTCTATGGACATCTGAACCGCGCCGTAAGGGAAGGGAGGAAGGTGGGAGTTAAAGTGGAAAGAGAGAAAAGTCCCGAAATTTCATCGACTTTCTGTGTTGTAGTGCAGCTGTTACCGCCTCTGCAATTCGCAGTCTTGCTCCTCAAAGAGAACAAAGGAATAAATCTATAATAAAGTTAACAAAATGGCGGTCATATGCAGCTGTTTCGGACAAGAGGTCGCACTATCGTTTGATGCTGCTCAGCGACAACTCTCGCGTACACTGGGGGAAGCAGTATTTGATGACTGATAAAACCCGCTTAGTCATTGCCTCGATCCTGAAAATCTGCGGTGTATCTCGGTGGTATCTGCGCCTGAGCTCCACAAACACACGAAACGCATTCTTCTGGTTCGTGAAGTATGATCTAGAATGCCATTGCGCAGCTGTATTGTGGCTACAGCCCAGCTGTTTTTCAACTTTGGCTTATTATACTTAATCTTGCGATTGCCTTCACGCAAAGAAATGCACCTATTTTTGTGGAATTTTTCACGGAATATCTGTTTCCAGAGATTCACAAGGGCACGTTCCGGAAGAAACATGAACTATACGACTTGTCCTGAACTGTTACCCATTATGTAAGACATTGTTCCAAACAGATGAACCTCCCTTTTAAAACCAGCCCGTGCTACCGTACGCTTCGTCTCTTTAAATTGACAAATTTAGTTCGTGCTACGTCCGTGTGATTGATGGGCTCGAAAAAAAAAGAAAAAAAATCTGAGCCGCTGTTACTGCCAACTGTAGGAACCATAAAAAGTAGCAGTTTCGTCTTTGCTGGGGGGTTCAGTTGTACCCGATCCATCTTTGCACTGTCAACGGGAATCGCAAGCAAGCAAGCATTCAAAAGAACGTACAACACCCTTTGCAAATGCACCGAGCGATGGGTGAGATGACTTTTCATTTCACTTCTGTTCATTCTTATTGCTGGGATATAAATGCGCCACTCAGTCGCTACCCTCGTGTTTCACTGGAGGATTTAAACTTTACACTGGCAGGTGCCAGTGTAACAGTTTTGTGGCACGGGGCCAACGCGCAGCACTTCGTCCGGCACACATTCCAGCCTCGGCCATTACGCACGACTGCACTGAAGCTGCGCCGGTTGTTGTGGCGGTCGTTGGAGGTTCCTCCGCGACAACTCGCGACAGTCTGTACGGCCGATCACAATGCGCGATGCGCCCTGAAGCGGGCCGCACTGCACGTACACTGAAAGCGGCGAATGTTACAGACTATATGCACGGGTGCCACATGGGCCGCACTCGCGCTAAGACCCACTGGGGGCCTATTTTGTGCGCTCCTCTCGAGCGCCTTGGACGCGACGACGGTGCCGGAGGGAGGCGCAGACGAGCATCAAATACGCGTAGTCGCATGGGCGGCTTGCTGCGTCGCTTCTATCTGCGCGGGCAGCTATGACAAGGCGACGCCGGACGCTGTTGGAGGGCGCGCGGCCGAAATGCTCTTGTCTCGGGGACGCGATGCGCACGGCTTCCCCCGGGGAGTTTACGGCCGATCGTATAAGAAAACGGATCCGGTCGCGGGGAAAAACCGAGCCCCTTCTTCTTCCCGCCCAGTGCCTGCTTTTTCTGCCGGCTGTGAGCCGAGCCACTATGGGCGCGCTTTGACAATAACCCGACGGACAGCCGACGCGGCGCCCGCCGCTGCGGCGGCGACGGCGGCGCGGCGCTGAACCATCGATCCACCATGTTGTTTCCTCGGCCTTGGCGTCTTTCCTTATCTTCTTTCTCGCCCAAAAGAAGAATAAAGTAAGAGAAAAGAAAACTTTTTGTTTCGCCTTCCTGTCGGAGGGCCCTGAGCGCGGAATAGTGCAGCCGCGAGACCCGAATTTACGGTCGCCCATTCGGCGTCCCAGTCCTCGTGAATCATCTTGACGACGACGAGTGTGATTCCAGTTCGAAGTGGCGCTGCCTCCACGGGATCCGCACCGTGCTAGGCCCCGGTCTCTTCCCGTGGAGCGCACTCCCGTGGGAGGAGAACGGTCCGACCGTGCAGGCCCCCACCGAGAGCCGAAAGGGTGGCGTCGGATCCTCGCGGAGCGGACGCGCCCTGGTTCTGGCTGGCCCGCTGCGACTTCCCGGAACACTGCGCCAGCGGCTAAAGCCCGGTATCAGCCGGACTGCAAGATTACTCTGAGTCTCCTTAGCTCTCAGGTCCATGGGGGATGAAATGTGAAATCGTCATTTGTTAAACAAGCCTCCGTAAATAATTTCTGACAGGAGTTTGCGTGTTAGTGCTGGCGCCTAGAAATGGGGCAGTGACCTCAGAGCTGACAACATTGCTGTTAAGCGAAGTCAGGGCGTGGTACACCCTTAATATTTGGTCTGCCTCTCCGTCAAGCCTACATTTGTGAATTGCTTGTTTAGTGGTACGATCACGTACTTCTGCACCAATGAAATGCCGTTTAAGTCAGAGAAGCATCGATAGGGACGTTTAAGTAAATAAGGAATAAGAAAACAAGACATTCTTAGCTGAAATTCCTCTCTTTTTTTTTTTTTTTTTCTCTCGATTCGCCTAAACTTACTGCCGTATATCTACGAGATGCAACTTTGTCGCAACGAACGAGAAATGCTGCACCATCTGGGCACTAATATTTCTTCATCATAGGTAACAAATTCTTGAACGTGAGCTCATTGTCATTAGCTGAGAACACTGATAAATTCCCGTCACGTCTGCAGATAATAAAATTTTTACCAAGCTACTAATTAGTGTGCGCCTGCTTAGCACCTTTCCAGTGTTTTTGGTATGTAAACCATGAAATATAGTAATAAGTAAAAAATAGAACCCGGCATCAATTGTTCATTTCCCTACATATGTCTTGCTTATTTTATATTTAACTTGACACAAAGTGTACATGGCTGCGCAACCTAAATGACTATACTGCCTTTTTAATAAGAAAAAAAAAACAACTGTATACCAGTAAAAAGCCCCTTCCTCTTCACGCCCCACCTCTTTCTCTTCATGGAGCAAGACGGTAACGATGGAGGGCGAACCTATAGAGAGTAGACAGTTGATCGTTCCTTCCTGTCATGTACTGTGTATGCTTCGAGAGGTGAGAAGCGGATGACTTCCACTCCGGGCAGACGAGAACTCCCAATCGTATCAACCTAGTTCTAGGGCCTATCGAGACTCGTTGTGCCCAGTCTTCCCTAAAGCAATCCCAGCTTTGCCGAGCTACTTTAGCCTGTTTGTTTCCTACAAGAGACGGAAACCTCTCGTTAATACCACTCGGTGGCTCTCAATATATATATATATATATATATATATATATATATATATATATATATATATATATAGTTGCCTATTGCTGCTCAGTCTAACGGGAGAAGGCGTAATACGCTGTGACGGTGGACCGACATCCCTCCCGAAGTTTTCTGTATATATGAGGCGGGTCACAGATGGGGAAGCAGTAGTGTCCATATATCGCGGGTTTTCATTTCGCGTCTTCCGCTGGCCTGCGCTTGAAATGTATGGAGAAGCTACGAACACCGTTGCCACGGAGCCTTTGTTGTTTTTTAGCTGCCATTTCGTCGTGCCGCTCGCTTTTCTGTTGCGAGCCGGCTGTTGCGTGAAGCGCTCCCGTATTCCCGGAGCAAATATTACTGGCTTTCCAGCTGCACCAAAACGGCTCAGTCGCAGAGAAGGTATCGACGCCACACGTGCGGGCGGCGGCTTGTGCGTGACGTTACTAAGATGTGGCGGTGTTGGCGCCAGCAACGAGTTGCGTTTTGAAAGCAAGACCATACCGTCATGCCCCAAAGCGTATACACGCACGACACACACCTGACCCGGTGCTTACGGTCATGTTGTGGTGTGGAGCGCCGCCGGCCTCCACTGCTTTGGAAGACCGAAAATGTACTGCCTTCTGTGGCTTGTGCAATAAAAAGACGAGCATTTGGATGTAGAGCTGGGACTGCACGACATATATTAAATTCATCGCAGGAGCTTATGCCATCTTGCAGCAGGACAACTCACGCGCATCAGTGGATGCTTGACGGGAAAAAACGTTGCGTGAAACAAAGACGGGCTCGTCACCCATCCTTCCTAGTGAGCGATAGCGATAAGAGATGAGGGACGCTATTCTCCAGATGTGGAATCAGTGCTGGTGGGCCCTAAGAATTTAAACCTGCACTTCGTGTCAGGAAAGTATTTCCGGAAGCAGCTTTGTCCTGAGATTACCTTTATTTCAAGTCAGCGTATTTGTACAACTTCAGTGTTATTCAGAAGAATCGATCAGTACACGCGAATTCTTTATCATGTGAGGTCCGAACACTCAGTGAAGCCTACCATTTTTTTCTGGCCTCAGAAGCGTCGGGTTGTGTGGACGGGCTGCTGACCGTAGCCACCGTGAGTATCTTGCCATATTGAGAGGTCGCGTACCGTGCAACGCGAAGAAACTAGAAAGTACACGAGAACGACGTGATAGCGGTAATTCCAAGAGTACATTCGGCGTCCGAGGTCCAGGTCGATAGTTCAAGGGTTTGGAACGAGCTTGCCTACAAAGGCGATTTCGTTTTTCCGATCTTGCACCTGTTCTACAAGACAACATACAAATAAAACAAAGAAAGAAAATGAAGAGCATTAGGAGCAAGCAAACAGACACAGTTTACGGGCGCATGCCTCCGTTACCTGTAGACGACTATTGTTCGTGATTTTACTGAATTCAAGCGGCACATTTTTATTCCTTGAGGTATCTGAGAAGCGCCACGGTAGATAAAATAATGAATCATTAACTTCCAGTGCAAACCGCCGCGTGAGCTCGTTATTTTTACGTTGGCCGATACAAATGCATAAGAAGAGAGGAGGCGCGCAATTTGCTGCACTTTTTGCTGCACTTTTTGCTGCACCGTCTGAAAATTTGCTCCCATTGGTCATTGATTCGTTCCGCCACCGGACAACCATAAGTCCGCCTCGTGCGGCAGAAGAAGCCCATATGTGACCAGTTTTGGTTTTGGTCCATGGCACCTTTCCCAAGCATTTAACCCCAGAAAAGCCGAGCACCAGGCCGGGGGAAATCCTGTGCCCGTTGAAAAACCCGTGGGCACCCGGCGGCACAGGGAATCGAACTTGGTACCTCTAGAATGTAAGGCGGATGCTCTACCACAAGGCCACCTCTCTAGAGGTGCCTTCAGTGAGGGTGTCATTTTGCAGCGGTCAACACGGCTGGAGGTGGCATGCGTGATTTCACAATAACAAAGCTAAATGGCAAGTGGCCATCTCCTAGCGTGGTAATCTTCGGTATGTCGGCTGATGGGGCCTATGTTGAAGCAACGACGTCCGGCTGATCCGACAACGTTAGTATCGAAAATTCTCTCAAGATGTGTGGATACATGTAGCGGTGCACGGGGAGTGAATTTTTACAAAACAACATATAAATATGATCGAGAATACCTAGGAGGTTAAACGCTGTTGCTTGCAGCTTACCTGGCGCAGTTTACTACACGTTTCAAGTGATATTTGTTTTAAAGTTTCCGTCCTTTAGAGTACGCCGGGCATTATTAAACATCACTGAAGAAATATCAGGCCTAATATGGGCAATCCACGGCAGACGTTTGTAAAGGATTATAATCATATGTTTGTATACGCCGTGCAGGGAAACAATGCTCATTTCTTATATTTGCCAAGAAAATAATATTGGGCCATCAATATCCATTCACTGCTTGGCTGCGTTTGGTTTGCCCACGCCATGCTTGTACTACCTCCCTATTTGAAAGATCCTCTTCATATTTTACGAATGGTTCTAGGTGGCCATGCCTCGAGAGTTGATGTCGAGGTTAACGCAGTAATCTAAAAATGTGCCAACTTTCTAAACATTTCGCTTTTCAGCAAGCCCCCAAAAGGGGCTTTCTTTCTTATTCAGACGAGACTTCTCAGTTAAACGAAGACGCAGCTACTGCCGAGAATTTCAACTGAACCGAGTTCTGATGGATTCACTGCATAACTCGCAGAGTGCGGCCCATGTTTCGCTCTACCGGAGCAGCAGTCAAGAAATATGCGGCTGCGCTGCAGTGGCGCGGGACTCAATAACAGATGCAATAAAGCTGCACGCGATCATCATTTATGTGTCGAAATTAAGTTTTTCAGAAGGCCTAAAGCAGTGTCGCTTTGCAATAATGAATACCCTGCAATAAACATTGGAAGGTATATCGATGCCAAATGTGGGAGCCGCCGCCACCTGCCTTACTCGCTGCTATGCGAGAAAATCATGTCCTTGTTAACGGTAGCGCGTTTCTGAAGCCCCGTTTTCAAAGCAGCCCTTTGATTTGCTCTTTTTGTTTTGATATTTTTTAATTTCTTGCTTCCGCTTCTTTCAGATACTATCCCTACGAATGCATACCTTCTGCAGATGTTTGCGAATGTAGTTCACCTACCACGAGAGCAGAGCCAGGAGCGGCTACGTAGTTCTGAAAGACGCGTTTCAAAAAAAAAAAAAATCAAAAAAGAAAAAGTTGAGAAAGGAGAGGTTGCGTAACTCGAAGCTTGCGTGTGCAAGTAGTGATCCATAAATGATTTATGAGGTAATACTACACTCATGCGTCTCGTATAGCTGGCACATATACTGTAATCTATTATACGCATTGAAACTGTTGAGGTGTTTTCCTGATGACTAGCCAACGTAGTGGGAAAGTTGCCAGCAACCAACCATTGCGGCCGTACCCCATCTGAGACGCGAAGTATTCTTGTGCTTAAGTTTTCGTTTTGTTTGCAATTTCTGAGAGGACCTCTACGTACGCATTCAACGCCGGGGATAGGCTGACAGCTCTGCATAACGCCAGCCCGACTCTCCGCTGCAGCAAAAAGCGCACTTCGCCAAACTTTTTCTTTCGTATACCTCTCAGCCCTCTGCTTTCAAAGTAGCCAGGCGCATCATCATTGAAGGGAAGCATGAAGCATGCGCCCAGCTCCTATTGTATGCCTCAACCCGCGCTATGACGGGCTTCACTACTCAGTCAGCTTCGTAAGAGTGGTGCCATCTTTTTTTTCCCCTTCTTTAGTCTCGAGCTTCTTGTTATTTTCCTGCGCTCTCCGCCTCTCCTGTTCCTTCTCGCGCGTCCTAGGAAGCACCCATTTCGGGAGATGCGCGGGTTCGGAGAGCTCGACTCTCACATAGTGTACGCATTCCACGAACCGCGTGATGGGCAGGGTCTTGTACGTTGCTCCCCGAGCGGTAGGCCATCAGAGAAGAGGACCAATATCTGCGCTCTAAATATTTCAGCGACTAAAAATTGTTTCTTCCTTTTATGCGCGCAGCAGGACTACAATGCCTTTTTCCGCCATCTTGTATATCGTTCACATGGGGCCATTTGTCAGCGCTCCCAAGTTACTCCGGCGTGCGCATCCAGAGTTGCTCCTTATTCTTTCATGCATCGCAGCTTGCTCGCGTGGCAGTTTCTTTTCCTTCCTGGACGCATACGCCGGACGCTGCGTGACGGGCTCGTCAGGAATCGGCACGTAAGATGCGGTGGCGTAGCTGAACAGTTGCTTGCGCATCAACCGTGCGCGCAGAAGGAAAGTGATGATGCTCACATGAGCCGATTACTGAGGCGCTTTGGCGAATTACTTGGTTTGGTTGCATCGTGAAGGCTACAGCGAGACACACGCAGACGAATGAGGAATACAGCGCTAGCTACGTACTACATCGTTACTTGCATTATGTACAGCGTGTGGCATATTTTGGCACCGGCTAAATATTTTGGACACGGCATCACTGAAATAAAATTATAGTTGCTAGTGAGCGCTGTGTTTCATCCTATGTTCCTCCTTTCGTACGGCCTCGTTTCGCGCCATAACCTTCATGATGATTATCGAGCACACGACATCATAAGAGCAACACACATAAAACCTACGGTTTACACTGAATCAGTGACGCAACGCGGAAGTCCGAACGTACGTGGATACTTTTTACATCACAAGTACTGCGTTTAATTTGAGAGCGGCAAGGAGACACGATTTCTCCGGTGCTATTCACTGCTTGCTTAGAAGCATTCAGAAACCTGGATTGGGAACAGTTAGGGATATGGGTTATTGGAGAATGCCTCAGTGACCAGCGCTTCGTTGATGACATTGCCTTGCTAAGTAACTCAGGGGACGAAGTGCAAATGACGATTAATGACATAGACGAGCAAATCATAGCCAGGCAAAGCGGAACGGTAGGCCTAAAACAGCGTCGGAGGGGAATAGTAATTTATGAGACATAGCGAAGCTCTGGAAGCAGTAAGAGAATAACTCTAATTGGGGCAGGTAGCGACTGCAGATCCGGACTTCAAAAGTGAAATAACAAGCAGCAAATTTGTCAAGTACTCTCAGTCATGAGTGACAGTTTGCCAGTATCGCTTAAGAGGAAGCTGTATAACAGCTGTATCTTACCAGTGCTCACTTATGAGGCTGAAACGTGGTGGCTAACGAAAAGGTTTTAACTTAAATTGAGGGCAAAACAGAGAACTTTGGAACAGAAAATGATAGGCGTAACGTTAACAGGCAGGAATCATGCGGAGTGGTTCAGGGAACAAATACTAGTTACTAATATTCTAGTGGAAATCAAGAAGAAATGGGAATCGGCAGGGCATGTAGTGCGAGGAGAGAATAATCGATGGTCGCTTAGGGCAACAAATTGAATTCCAAGGGAAGGAAAGCGTAGGCGGCAGAAAGGTAGGCGGATGAGGTTAGGAAGTTCGCAGGAGTCAAATGGATGCAGCTAGCACAGAACCGGGTTAGTTGAAGGGACATGGGAGAAGCATTTGACCTGAAGTGGGTGCTGCCAGACTGATAATTATGAGGCGGGCAAGTTAAAGCTAGGGAAAAACTGAAACATTCTGAGGGCACTGTGTAATATGCAGCGCAGAAATGCGAAAGCACGATGCATCACATTTTCTCTAATTATCATTATGAACTGAATGCGCCATCATTATTATTGCTAATGTCATCATCGTCATTATCACTGATTGCAGCATCATTGTCATCGCTACTATCATCCTCACGGTAGACAACGATAATTATGATGTGCGTTTTACGACCCCGGGCACGCGACTTGGTTAACTCAGGCTTGAAGCACTTCCATGCAATAAAGAGAAAAAAAAAAAAATACCCGGGCGTGGCGCAGTTGGTTAAAGCGCTCGGCTGGGGACTCAAGGTATGGTGGCTTAATTCCCGGTGGAGATAGGATTTATTTATTTGTTAACTATCTTCCTCATGGTAGACAATGACAATTACGATGCGCGTTTCACGATCCCGGGCGTGGCGCAGTTGGTTAAAACGCTCAGATGAGGATCCAAGGGGGGGGGGGGGGGGGGAGAGATATTCGATTCCCGGTGGAGACAAGGTTTTTATTTTTCTGATGACGTCTTCATGACGTCATTCGATTGAGAGTTATACTGTGACCGGACAACCGAACGCCGCAATATGACCCATTAAAGGATTTCGCCTTTAAAATTACGAAGTACGAGTACGAAATAACGATCCAGACAGCATTTCGCTGCAACGAAATTGCTTTTCTGTGCCGAGAGAAGCTTTAGAGAGCTACGATGATCTCATATATTGCTTACCCTTATTCACAATACAACCCCTATGCACACAGGTATTTGAAGCACTGAGAACAGGCACTGACTCGCGTTTGATTTGCTTAGACTGAACGACCGCATCAGCTAGGCTTTTCTCGCCTGAGCATTTGCACATTTTTACCCAAAGAGAGTCCCTTTATTTTGTTTTCGTTTTGCAAGAACAACGTGACACGACGGTCCCAGACCGCTACTTGGCGCTCGTCAATAAGCTAGGAAATGAAAGAGATGTATTGTAATGACTGAGTTATGTGTTTCAGCAAGAGAATATCAGTAACAAAAGAAACCAGTAAGTTAATTGAATTTTGGGCGCGTCATTCCTACCAGCGAAAACTGCGTGCTGTTGACACAGACCTGCTACGATGAAACGCACGTGAGTACGTTCACAAGCAACAAATCGCGATTCCTGTTTCGAATCTTGCCAGAGACAATGTGCTGGGTGACCGTTTCCATTGAAAGTGCCTCATCCCTCCCGGGGCTTTCCTTTAGAGCGAATAATGCGTAGACTAGAGGCGTGACATGCACGACAAATTCTCGAAAGGCAGTAGGACTCCTTGAAGCGAGTGGCTGATCCACCGAGGTGTGACCGAAGGAAGCCGGAGTGCTTTGTTTTCCTCTCGGCACGCTTGTTCGCGGCGCAATTAAGATTGCGCAGGGGCAACGAGTGCCTCCCGAACTTTCGCTCAGAGGCGCAGAGCAAGCAACTTGACTCTCACGCGGGACGGCACGCGACAACAAAAGGTGACTTGGCGCGTGCGATTCCGGCACTTTCTCCCAAAAGAAGCATGTCGCCACCAGTACTCATCCGCTTGACGATGTTCCAAGCTGCCGCGTCCAGTAAGAGGCGTACACGGGATGAAAATACTATTTATTTATTTATTCAAATAACTCACTGGCTCCTTGTTAGGAGTATTGTGTGAGTGTGGCATACAAGTTAAATAACAAAATGTAAGAGCAAATACAGCAAATAAAAGAAAACGTTACACAATGGCTACCCGAAAGTATTGAACACAAGATACTAAACGGAAAGAAACATTTATACAAAACTTAAAATAAGGCTACATAGGACAAAACACAATTATCAATTGAAGCTAACGAGAGGGTAATAATGTTGATTTTATACAATGTCAAAATATTATTGTTTCTAAAAGCGCATAGACTAAATATTAAGCAATTATCTCAGCTATTATTTCTCTGAACGCGGCAGTATCACTGATATTAGTAACGTCATGAGGAACGTTATTCCGGAGGCTTATGGCACGTGGGAAGGCAGACAAGTTAAATGTTTTCGTACGACCGAAAATGCGTGTGAAGCTATTGTGATTGTGAAGGCGATGAGATGTACGGCATGGCTGTGGCAAAGGCAACGTGTTTTCGTGAGGACTGTATACCATTTTATGAAATTAAACAGAGAGGTGGCAATTGTTCGACGTGATTCTAAAGATGGAATAGATAACGATAACTTGATATTAGTCACACTGGAATTATAGTTATAATCGCGAGCGATGAAGCGTGCAGCGCGGTTTTGTACAGATTCAAGACAATGTATTAAGTATGCTTGATGAGGCGACCAGATGGGCGAAGCGAATTCAAGTTGTGGGCGAACAAATGTCTGATAAGCAAGTTTTCGAGTGGCCGAAGGCGTAGCTTGAAGATTACGTTTTAGATATCCGAGAGTACGTGAATCCTTTGCTGTGATTTTATTTGTGTGTGTCGACCAGGAAAGAATTGCGGTGAAATGAATGCCAAGATATTTCTATGAAGACGCCGCAGAGACTCGTTGATTATTAAGTAGAATTAGATATCTTGTGGCTGAAAGCCATGAGTTAGCATTTGTTCGTGTTAACTGTCATTAGCCAATTACCACACCAGCTTGTTATACGGTCCAGGTCTTCCTGAGAGCAAGGTTATCAGTTGGATTAGAAATTTTACGGTATATAATACAGTCTAATCTAGCAAAACTTCTGTTTGGGCTAGATGGTGCATAGCTTATTTTGAAATGAATTCAAACGCACAAGAACGCGCATACAAGAGAGGAAACACACAGGACAGGCGCCAATATTAGCGCCTGTCCTGTGTGTTTCCTCTCTTGTGTGCGTGTTCTTGTGCGCTTGAATTCATTTCAATATAATACAGTCGTCAGCAAACAAACGTATAGTAGACGTATTTTCAGTAGGCAGATCGTTAATATATATTAAAAATAATAAAGGGCCCAAAACACTGCCCTGGGAAACGCCATACGATACTTCAGAAAAGGAAATGAACAATCATTTATGAAGGTGAATTGTTTGCGAAATGACAAAAAGTTTCTAATTTATGATAGTGGTAAAGAGTTGATGTTTAGCGCGGAAAGCTTGGAAATTAAACGACAATGATCTACATGGTCAAATGCTTTAGAAAAGTCAATGAAAACACAATCCGTCTGTTGGTTATTGTTCATGTTAGATAGTACTTCGTGAGTGAATTCCACAAGTTGAGTATCACATGACAGACCTTTCCTAAAACCATGCTGGTGACGATAAAAGAAGCCATTTAGTTCTAGATGCTGCGCAACGTTAGACGCAATGATATGTTCTAGAAGCTTGCATGCAATACTTGTTAGAAATATGGGCCGGTAGTTACTGATATTGCTTCTGTCGCCAGATTTGAACACGGGGATGATTTTGCTAATTTTCCAATCGAACGGAGTTCGCCTGTAGATAGAGATGGCTAAAAAATGTGATAAAGGATTAGGTTACTTGAAGTTATACATAGTTTAAGAATCTTTGCGTTAATTCCGTCTATACCAGATGTAACGGACATTTTAAGATTTTTTATTAATGATGATATGACACTATGGGATCCTAATCAAGCCTGCAATCACTACGACAGACAGAACAGTTGAAATGAGGTTACGTACGTGGTACGACTAGTGTCGAGTGTCGAAATGAGCCGTCATCACCAATATCTGGACAAGTCTCTCGCGCTTCAGCAGCCTACGTCACAACCGCCGGATGATAGTAGAGGACAGCATATGAAGCTTCGAGTGCGAATCTGAGTCGAGTTACGAGATCTCCCCTCACTACTCTACTCATTACCATGCACGCATATTCATTTGCTGGATCTTCATCGCCCATCCGGTAGTGATGAGGCTCGCTGCTGGGGAAGAGTGTCATGCACAGGCCTGGTTCAGTTCTCGATGGTGAAGACTCAAGGCGTTAAGCTTCGGATTCTCGCTTTCACACTTGAGCGTACGACGAACTATCTGAGCAAGCTGCGTTTTTAAACGAGACGACGTGACATGCTAATGCTGGTTACGGTAGCAGATTTGCCTGTGCGGCTGTGCGTGGGAAATATGAAATTGCAAGAATAGCTCTCGAACCGTGGTTTTGGCTCCTTTGCCTCCGTTAGTGGATGCTAGCCGTACTGGTGCTTTTATATGAAACGCTTGATTCCAAACTAATAAAAAAAAAATAAACGCTTGCTGATGATATCGCTAGCCTGTAGCATAAGGCTTTAGTGCTTTACAGTTGAGTTCACAGCTGAGAACGAACATACGCTTAGGCCTTCAGAGAAAACGCGTCTGTAGCAGTGTTCTTTGAGCAATCTACTAGCAACAGCTCTATTTAAGACCCGCCATGGGGACTGTTAGGCTCTAGACACGCACGTTATATATCTAGCTAACGTTATAGGCACTTGACAAACGAACAAAATAAATACTAAAAAAATAAATAAAACATACAAGAAAGCGAACTAACTGGCATGCACAAAGCAAGAAAATAAAAGAGCAGCAAAAAAAACGTCAAATAAATAAGCCTGTCATCATCATCATCATCATCATCACCATCATTTATAATACCCTTACAGGCCCTGGGTGGGCTAATACATAAGGGGGGGGGGGAGAGGAGGAGGTAACAGATAAAGATAACAATTGTTCATGGTCTAAACATAGGCACAAAAAGTGAAAAAGCTGAAATACAACAATTCAAATGAAGGGGGCACAGTAAATAAAAAGGAAGAGGAAACAATAGGTCATGAAGCGAAATGACATGTGACGCTTTCTTTAAATCTAGTAGGGTCACAGTCAGTTACAATGTGTTCGGGAAGCTGGTTCCGTTCTTGAATTGCGGCTGCTAGAAAATACTTGTTAAAGGCGTTAGTAGATCCATGTAAGCGCTGGATGCTCATGGAGTTGAACAGACGAGATGATGTGCGCAATGGTGGAAGTAACAGAGCATCACGGAGATGGTGGAAGTTGTGGTACAGGTTATGGAGCAGGCATAGGCGAGAAATGTTGCGTCTTAGGACTAGAGGGCTGATACCGAGAGATATCTTAATACTGCTGATGCTGAAACGAAAGTGATAATTTGAAGATATAAAACGGGCAGCGCGATTCTGGATGGATTCAATTTCGTTAATTGATTACGTCTGATGAGGGTACCAAATTGCGGATGCGTATTCGATCTTTGGGCGAATGAAAGTTTTGTACGCAAGTTTGCGAATGGATGGCGGTGATTGACCTTCTTATGAAGCCCAGAGTTCTCGAAGTGTCAGCTGCTAGTTTTGCGATATGCTCATTCCATGTTAGTTTATTGCTGATTAGGACGCCGAGAAAACTATAAGTTTCAACCTGTGATAGTTGCCTTCAGTGAATATGTATAGGAAATGTTAGAACGTTATGAATGAATAAATGAAATAAGTAAATAAATGAATAAAGTACGGGAGACATATGTGTAGCTTTCGTATTTTCTAAAACATGAAGACAAATATTTCCCATTAAATATGCCAGTCACGGATGAACACATTGATTGTATTATTACTGATGTCAGATGAATGTCTAGTTTGAACCAAGCTTTGGCTCTACTTTGTCATTACGTGGTTTAGAACTTGTCGCACTGGCAGTAAAGTGTCGACTAAGTTCAATTGTTTAATAACTGATCGCTGTAGCTTCAGGTGACCGCTCGCGTTGTACGCTAAGGGATAGCGGCTATAGTTAGCACACTCAGCAGAGATCGTAGGGTTGGCCTATAAAATAATTTTGTTTCAGAATAGTGATACCGAATATTTTTGCACAGGAATGATATACCTCTAGGTGAAAGTTATGACTGATCCAGGCTCGGTAGACGGCGGTAAACCGATGAAACCGAAACGTTATTTTCATTAGTTTCCCATTATGACCGACGTTATGTTTTTAAGTTCGATATTGTTACCAAATGAGAAGGTATTTATTTATTTATTTATTTATTTATTTGAAATACCCTAAAGGCCCAATAGGGCATTACATAGGGGGGGATGTGGAAGCAAATCAGTGTAGAACAAAAACAGATTAACAGATGATGTTATGGTGGTATGTGAGGGAAGTATATAACTAGTCATAGTAATCTTTATACAAAACTAGAAAAAAAAATAGTCGGGCAAGCAATATTTCAACATAATAAGAGAACTGTAAAAAGATAAAAATGTGCAGCGATTTCAGCAAAAGGGAAAAACTTGCACATCGCGCATGACAGACACTACAAAGCTGAAACTAAAACCAGAAAAAGACAACAAATGAAACAAATGAAACAAATGAAACACAGATTACACCGAAAGAAAAAGGAAGCTCTATACAGGGAACGACAAAACCGCGCAAATTGACTACGATGCGTCTGAAGAAGCTAGCAATGCTGCTTGAAACTCTGATAAATCAGTCAAAAGAGCGATATTTGACGCCAACTCATTCCATTCATTTATTGCTAAAGAGAGTGGTGAGTATTCGTATTTTTTTGTTCGTGCGAACAGTGGGAGGATTTTGTTCGCATGGTCAAGCCGGGATGAGACGTGAGGAGCAGGAAGAAGATGGGAGCGAGGAAATTTCGAATTGCTATAGTATAATGTGTGAAGAAATGATAATCTCGCAAACTTCCTTCTGAAAGCGAGCGATGGTAGGTTTAAAACTTCTTTAATGGACCCCTTGCAAAAATAGTTAAGTAGGCTTTCCCACGCTGCTTCTTTCCCCAAACATGGCGTCACTGGCCGCCAGAAAAATGGCGATATAGAGCTGAAATCGCATGTTGCTTCTACACAGATGCATGTAGTGGTAATAGAGCAATTATGCAAATATGTTCTGATGCATAAATGATATGAATTATGGCCATAATATAATGTTTCAATACATTGCTGTTCCGCCATTAGAGGGGAATGCAGCATAGAGGTGAAGCTGACTTAACATTTATGAAAGGGGTCTATTGATGATACGCTCTGAAATCTTGAGTAGGATGATGTAATGAATCTTGCTGCTTTATTCTGAACGGATTCAAGAAGATTCGAAAGGGAGTCCTGGTGAGGATGCCATATAACGGAAGCATATTCTAAGGTGGGCCTTATTAGTGTAGTGTAAGCTTGATGTCTTGTGGTAGAATTTGCGAGGTGTAAACGGCGCCTTAGCATGCCAAGTTTTCTGAAAGCTTTGCCGGTGATGAAGTCTATATGAGTATTCCAAGAGAGATTAAAATGCAAATGAACACCCAGATATTTTATAGAAGAAACAGATTCAACAGCTTTACCGTTGATTGTGTACACGCTAAGTAACGGCCCTGGAACAGAAGAAAATCTTATACGTTTAGTTTTTTCTTCATTAATTTCCATTTGCCAAGTACGGCACCATTCAGTTAGCCTGTTTAGATCGGACTGGAGCATATGTGCATCTTCCGCGTTAGATATTGTTTTATAGATTACGCAGTCGTCTGCAAAAAGGCGAATTGATGAGTTGATGTTACCTGCTATGTCATTTATGTAAATTAAAAAGAGCAAAGGCCCGAGAACTGTCCCTTGTGGGACACCTGATTTTACACGTGCAGGGTTAGAGATGCAATCATTTATCTTAACTGATTGGAAACGATTAGTCAAGAATTCAGCGATCCATCTGGCCGTGTTATCATCAAGCTGCAGATTTTTAGTTTTTAACAGTAAACGTTTGTGAGGAACACGATCAAAGGCTTTTGAAAAATCGACAAAAATTGCGTCTGTGTCAAGGGACATATGTAGCGCATGGTGTAGGTCAGTAACTAATTCAAATAACTGCGTTTGACATGATCTTTTGTACTGAAAACCATGCTGGTTTTCTAGAAGCAGATTATTTAAGCTTAAATGGTTCATAATGTGAGAGAACAAGATGTGTTCTAATAGTTTGGAGCATATTGATGTCAGGGAAATGGGTCTGTAGTTAGTAGGATCAGAACGAGCTTCCGCCTTATGTATAGGAATGATGTGAGCGATCTTCCAGTCGTCCGGGACGCATCCTGAGTCAAGTGAATAGTTAGCTACCAGCTTTTACTGGTGAAAAATGAAACCAGGGCAAACATAAGAATAATTATTTAATGTTAATAGTGCAGTACGCTTGTGCCATACATTTTATCTCCCGTGATACATAAGCATTGGCGACGCTCAGAGACTACTGCGATGACGGGAAGAGTAGGGATGCCCGAAACGCTACATTTTCCCATCGATGTCTCCTGCTTGTTTCCATTTTCACTTCTCCAGCTTGGCGAACGCCAAGGACAATCGGATAATTTTTTTTTCATTGTTGCCTGGCTGAGCGAGAAGCTTTGGTAGTAGCGAATTAAATGTGGAGTGTTGGAATTGGTTGAAAACTGGAGCTCTGTCTTCATTCCGTGGTACGAAATACTGCATTCCTTACAAGTAGCGATTCCAGTGACTGCATAAAAAGAAGCATCTTTCTGAGAGATTCTGGAGATGCCTCTATTTCTACTTCGCACCCAGCCGGCCTGATGCGGGAGCATCGTTCTTGGGCAGAGGGTGCGATATTGTTTCCCTTTCCGGAATGGGGCACTCCTCCTCGTGCTCCCTCGCAAAAAGAAATGCTTGTAGTGGCTCTTCCGCGGTTCCACCCCGAGGAAGAGATGCGGGCGATGCCTCGCGCAACGGCGGCCGCTCATGCGCGCGCGCGCGCGCCTGTGCCGACATATCAGCGCTTTCAGAAGCGCCGTTCCGGCAACCCGAGCATCTGGTCGGATGCGAGCGAAGCGCCGGGCGGTGGTGGGACTCCGTTGGTAGTGCCCTCAGAAAGCAGGGCATAAACGAAGGCTGCGGAAGGGGGCGAGAAACAGGCGCACACAGCAGGCGCTGCTCCCATACATCTTCCAGATATGGAGGCCGGTTTTGGCGGGCCTGAACGCTTCGCGGAAGAGAGGGCTCGTTTTATCTGCGGATTCGCCGCGAAATTTGATGGCGGTTCTGTGGCCTGCATTGCTCGCTGGAACATTGTCTCGGAGCTGGGTTTTACTTCGAAGCTAACAATCACCACAAATCCCGAATTTCATAAAGATGTTCATTGCGCTATGGAACAACGCAGCTTAAAACCAGATAATGTAGGTCCCCGACTGCAACTATTTGTTTTTTATACAATGCCATCGCATAGCGCGGGGCAGACGAGCAACAAGAGAAGTAAATTATTTCAACTCGATAGACCACTGAGCAAGCATATAGGTTCCTGCCTGTCTCTACTGAAAACCAGGTTCACGACGTGTTTCGACGAACGACAATGAGCTTCATTAATCACAGCGAATGGTCACCTGTCCTATAAATTAGTGTCCTGACAATGCAATTCCAGGGAAACAGCCGAAATAAAGCTTCGAACATGTGTGATCTGATACAATATACTACCCAAACGCTTGGCGATTTCGCGTGCTGCTTGAAGCCCTATACAAAGGCTACTTTTCTCGAGTGATTGCTATTTTCCGCTCTCTGACAGTTCATCCTAGTGCGGACGTGTATGGCTTCAGGAGTGATATACAAACGAATGCAAAATGTAGGTAATGCTTCCCGTTTTCCCGCTAAAATATTATCGATCATATATACTTACGTACGTAAATCACATTCAGGAGCTGAATAAGTTGGAAAAAAAAAAAAAATTCAGCAACTTTGTGTCTCGGAACTTTTGATGGCCGAGTCTTAATCCCCGTAAGTGCGATTTCAATTTTTGCGCGGGAATCTTGACACCCCTACGGTAGAATTGCTGTGCTTAGTCAAGTTACGCTTTCACTTTTCTAAAAAGTTTTAGGGCTGCTGTGGTCACAAAAAAAAAAAAAAACGACAACAAAAGTATGCTGCATACTTTACAACGCATTTCCTATACGCTTCCTTGAATTCAGGCCTCCTTCAGAAGCCCCCTTTGAAAATCTGACTTGAAGAATATGAGGCATCGCGCCTTGACACGTTAATGCATCCAACCTAGTGCTCAAAAAAAAAAAAAAGTTTGATTCGCGCGCACGTCCTGGCCCGTTCGCGCTTCAAGACGCCAAATGCGAAGATGCCCCGGCATGGTATCAATATACATTTATATGTGTCGTCTCATACACTGCAAGAATATTGCAGCTACTTGCTTTTATTCATTTTGCCACCCCGGCGCCGGGTCCCGGCATTTCGTTGTTCCATACACGATTTCTGAAGTTTTGATCGAAACTGGGGACGTGAAAGCTCACACTGGAGTGCAAGCTACACGCGCCAAATTCATGCGGCTTCAGTGCCGAGGCACACTTTATGCAAGATAAACACGCCCTTCTGCCACGCCACTCTCCCGGCCTCTATCCTATTTTTCCTTACCCATTCTCTGAAGCCCGCATCCATTTCCAAGCTGGCTGAACCCGACCAAGGCCTATATAGTATCTGGCTGCTTGAACGCAACATTAGACGCCCGTCGGAAGTGACGGGTACGCAACACGCGGCTTGCATTAACTCAACTCGTGGCAGCGTTCTCGCTAAAGCTTTCGCCGCTGTCTGAAGGCAGTCATTAGACGTAGCTGTTTGTTTTTACGTAAGCTCAGCTTATTTGCGCCGAACTATGACAGCGGTATATGCACTTCTGAGTGCGGTATGCTGCGGTTATATCGGCGATTTTTCTCGGGTGATCTCAGAACACTCAAGCATCGCGGTCTGGCAGCCAAGGCGCGCTCGCGTTTTCCTATTTTCGGCAGACTAAAGCTTTTTAACGCAAGTTTCTGCATGCGATTTACCTTCACGAAGGTCGGCATCGAAAGGGACAGCCGTGCGAGATTGAATATGCTTGCTCTGATGTTGACTATCGGCAAACATTTTCACCACTTCGCTGTCGGAAAAGGCTCTTTCACTTATTTTCCGAACTGTGCACGTAGAAAAGGGCAGTGTCCGCATATCTGTGAAAACGGCAATTGGTAGAGCACGCTCTCCAGCAACTCGTATGACACGAGCATTAAAAATGCACTGGCAGCTCGATGCGCTGATTACAACGATGATTATGCGTTACGGGACCAATGATGAGGATATATGGACTGACACATGAACGTGTCGCATGGCGCGTTGTGCAAGATGCGTGATGTGATGAGCCCAGTTTCCTCAAACTAAGCAAGAAGAGCAGCCAGACGAAGCAATGATAGAGGTTTCAATGCCGACTCAGTTATATCGATAAAGGGAACCATATAAGCTTAACAAGGTACAACTGGTTGTCATTTAATAAGGCCTTATCGTGTGCGATTTTGTCACCAAGGTGAAGTAAGCTTGTATGGAAACCTCAGCTGGCATTTACGTCGACTTATGCGCGTAGTCTAGCTCTTCACGTGATATCTGGCTTCGTTCGGTATAATTTGCTTTACCTTTGCGTGTATACTTCAAGGATCGCACTTTAATCATAGCTTACATAGAGAAAAGACCGAATGGAAGAAGGTTTACCTGAAACAAAACTAGACAAAACATGCGTACGAAAAATTCGGATAGTTATGCTCCAGGTATGTTGTGCAGGCTTCTTCTACAGTGCAGACACTTTAATCTTTTTTCTTTCCATTACCTCTGGTGGAGATCAGTGTACAGAATCCCCATTTTATTATCTAATTAGTTAATAAACAAGCACGCACAGTGAAGTTCCAGTAAGAGGCTGCATACTCAACCTGAAGAATCTTGAACACTAAATTCGGAACAAAAAGAATGAGATTGGGTAAAAATGAGGGACGGAGTAAGGAAGGGGGGGGACTTGCGTGACAGGTCGAGGATTTACGTCTCTCCTCGGCTGCCACGCCACGTCGCATCTCGAGCCGCGCACGGAGCGATCGCTCCTCTTTTTCCCGGGAGTTTGAAGCCCGCCGCCGACGGGATGATGCGCGGGATTAGGACCAGCGAAGGAAGACGGTGGGAGGATCGCTCACGACACAGCCGCATACAGCGTCCTTTCTACTTTCTCTCTCCTGCAAACACTCGCTGCTGAGCTTTCGACGGCGATTGTGAAGCGAGGAAATCAAGGATGCCGCGCCGCGCATGGCGGCTTCTACACGACGCTGCCGGATTTGGCGGCAATTCTCTCTGCATCAGGAGAAAGAAGAAACTGCGGCCGTGAATTGAACTGGGGTTTGTGCTTTGCTTTCGAAGGAGCGCGATTATGCTTTTCGTTTGCTGTTGCTACCGGTGCGGCTGCTGTTGTGTAAGTTAGGCTTCCAACTTATCTCGCCTTATGTGTTCGAGTTATTGGCAAGTGCAACGTCAGGAACGGGAGCAGCTAACGTTTAACGTATAGCTGCTGGCTTTGGTTCGGCTTTCTGACTTATGAGTGGTTTGCCGCGAAAAGGAATTTAAATTTAAAAAGCAAATGAGCAAATCAACAATAAAAGAACATGAAATTCAGACGGCGTGGCACTGTTCGTTCGGAGGCGTAAGGTTGCTTCGTAGTTCACCGCGCGACAGCGCAATATGCAACCCATGAACCGAAAACGGCGCGCAAACAAAGCGGCAGTCGCATGTTTGGTGCAGCTAAAGCCAAGCAGGTTTAATGCGAAATAGCAAATTCTCTAGCCACGGTAAGCTGGTAGTGGAAATATGCACACATTGTTGGCGTTGTTGGTGCTGGCGCCCGTGACAGTTTCCTACAGGAGCCCCATCACTTGTTTTGCTCGCCTACTCTGTCATCTGTTCAAGTCGCACAGCCAAATAATTAAAAGGAGTTGCTCTGAAACGTTCGAAATTACTCCGTAGCCTTCCAGTAAGCAATTTAAAAATTACTTCGCAGCCCTCTACTACGGTTCCTCTTTTTCTCTCTTCGGCTTTCACTCCTCTCTTCCCTTACGGCGCGGTTCAGGTGTCCACAAAACAAGTGTGACATAAACTGCGCCTTTCATTTTCTGTGAAGCAATTTTAGCCTGAAACTTTCGATTTCTGAGTAAAGGAAACGTTCGGTAAAAAAAAAAATAAATAAAAAGAAAGGTGAAGAAACGACTGATTTTGTGCAACACATTAAGCATGAAATGAGCGGTAAAGTAACCGGTAAGAGAAATTTGTAAGAAAAACTTGTACCATATTAGACGTCTGCGCGTGCCGTCCTCTCCGAGTGCCGTCCTCTCCGAGTGCTCTGATGATGGAGCGGTGATATAAAAGCCTTTAAACGCAGATGTTTCTTCTTTAAAGGTTTACTTAGGCGTAATAATATACAAAAACAAAAATGTAGCTTTTGCACTCGCGTATTCATATTCGTAGAGTTTGCTTTCCGAAACGAGACACTAAAAGAAAAAAGAAAAAAAAAAAGAAATAGGCTAAATCGCCTAGCCCACATAGCTTGTGCGCATGTCCTGGTTTAAGCCTGAACGGTGAGCCGTGGCTTTTATTGTGAAATGAAATATACCTGCAACTGAAAGCATGACTGCGTCAGAAGCGTTATTTTCACCTAAAAAGAAAGCCGCAACTTCCGCAACCCAAACTCATGTGACTCGCGCGTTACATGCTAAAATGACTGTTTATGTTCTTTTAATTAATTAATTTTCTCTCCTTTAAATGCCCTGCTTATGACATGAATGCGGCGAAATACAAAGACCGGATGGTTCTTTCGATACTGATTAATGCCGGAGATTTAAAAGAATTGCATGCGTTCCTAGCTGCTTTGACAAGTGTGGCTTCTCCTCAGCAATGATCGTATCACAGTGATGCACGCTTTACAGGCGAATAGTTTTATGCCTTTTGATTCAAGTGGCAAGCTTAGGTAGGGCCTACAGGAAGCCGAACGGGAATTATAAATAAAGTGCTGGAAATTAAAAGCGATGCTTTAAATTTTCGACTCAGAATAATTTTTGTATTCCAACAGCGGACTTCTAAACTGTGATCCCGTCGCGAACATTAAGATGACACGAATGTTTCTTCTAGCTGTCAGCCAAGGTTCTAAAGGGGCGAATTTTATTGGAGCGTCGGAGAGTAACCTATTTAAAGGATAGCGATAGATCCCGCCCAAATATTTTCCGCAGTTTCAATACGATTAAGTGACCAGAGAGTTTTGTAATTGGTTGCAAATGGGATGATGTGCACAGCTCAACAAAACGCGGAGGATGCAGTGAATAAGTGTCGCCGTCGTCGTAGTCAAGGAGCTCGCGGTCAGCATGCCAATTATGGAAATTTTTTGTCCTTGCATTTTGTGGAAATTTTTTTTGCTTAGTTCATTTCAGCGCCAATGAGATAGTGATAACACAGCGTGCACGCAAAAATGCCTGTAATGATTTAATAATGTATTTGTTAATATGCATCGATAACAGCATGCTGTATTGAGTTTTTCAGAAGCTTTTTGAACTTGCACGTAGCAAATGTGCCGAATAAAAAAAGTTTTTGTGTCACAGTGCCTTGAGCAACCTGAGCCGAGGAATGAAAATTAACTGACGCGTGTTTTGATTGTAACTTGCAGCAGTGTGAAGGCGACCGCGCTGAATATTCAGTTATGAATTACCTAGAATTAGTTAACCAAACTCTCAATTGTTGTGCAGTACTTCAAGGAGTGTAAATGAAATGCTCGTAAAACGTCAAAAACAATTACCCAAGGTATAAATTTCGTCGTGGTATTATCAGTGTTGAAAGTTCCTTACGCGCCGAGGAAAACAAACACACAAAACGAAAAACGTATGCTGCGAGAGTACGTGCATGGGACACCTTGCGGCGGTCAGGCAGCTCAATCTTCCCGCATACATGATGCGTCGAAGTTTTCGTAAACGGGATTTTCGCATGCATCCTTCCATTATATAGGGCTTCGCACGCTGCTTTCCATCGTGAAGAAATCAAAAAACAAAAAGACATTCCAAATAAAGCAATATTTAAATAACTGACTTTTTAAATATGCACCGTACTCAGTTTTCCTGTGTTGTCTCACAACTTTAGTGCTCACGTGGTTTGAAAAATTAAACAGCAATTTTTCTGTGTGTTCTATATAACCACCAGCATTACTGCACCAATTTCACATGCAGAAGTTCAGTTTAAATTCTTACCTCACGTCACGTGGGACACCCGGTAAGTGCAAGAAAGCTATTTTAGTAATGATGAATTCGTTTTCATGTTTCCTTGAGAGTCGATTTGGTTTGGTTTTTAGGGTTTAAGGTCCCAAAGCGACCCAGGCTATGAGGAACGCCGTTGTGGAGGTTCTTTAGCCTGCACTGACATCGCACAGTACACAGGAGCTTTCCTCTTTGTCTCCACCGAAAAGCGGTGGCACGACTCCGTCCCACGTCTAAAGAGAATCATGAGAATAAATTCCCGGGGACCGGAAAGAATTTTGCAATTGGTTTAGAATGAAAACTTACACTGTTTTGTGGAAGCATTATATAATCAAAAATGAAACCTATTCATTCATTGCGAAAAAAAAAAAAAAGTCAGCACGAACCCGTAAACGACATCAGGCAAAGAACAAAAAACAATTACGATGCACATTGCTAACGCTTCGCTTCAGGGAAAAGGAGGAAAAGAGCGACAGAAAAAGGGTAGTAAAGTTTCCACGATAAAGGAGGCTGCTTTGACAAAGTTGGGCAGCAATGCCGGTAGGCCAGTATAGAGAAGTGTACCCGCATAGGGTTTGCGCTGGCGACGTCCTAAATACGCTATGAATAAAGAAAAAATAAAATGCCGTTTATTCTCTAGAAACTAGAATGGATAACCCTGCTACAGTTTGAAACGAAGAAAAATGCAATTTATTGGGCAGTCATTTACTCTTTCTCTTTTGCATAGTGGATGCTGCGAGCCGCACCGCGCAGACTACCCTGCCATTAGGCTCTGCCTATTCTATATACAGAGAACGCACTATCAGCACAAATATTTTGCGGGACGCTAGTTCCTGGAAAAACGTTTATAGTAACTTTACGTCACTGCATAGTTGTCTAGAATGGTTACCAAAGGAAGGAGCTTGTACGCCACATTATACCTTCGTATATTTCAGGTAATTGTCTCGTATTTCTGCGCCAGAACAAAATTTGTTCCGCAGGCCCATGTGCCGTAACTTTTGATAGTGATAGTGCATGTCCTGCGACGTTTTTTTTTTTTTTTTTTCTTTTTCGGCCTGCGCGTTTTGACAGTTGACGCAATGCTAAAAAAGGGGGGGGGGGGGGAGCCAGTGCCATATTGATAAAAATTAAGAAATATTTTGCGTACTATATGCGCTGCACAAATGCTACGCAGACGACAAGTTTTACTTCTAAGGATGGGTTTTATCATTCGAAGCTCAGAGACGCATGATGCCAGCGGACCAAGGGAGTTATTAGGTGATATAATGGTGCAGGTAGCTAATTTTGCTCATTAGGGGGACTATTGTAAAGACGGTTGGTGGAGGCTGGTCAATTACGACTTTATTTACGACTATAAGGGGAGCAGCCCTTCGTCAAGCCTTTGTTAGGCTTTTTGGCTGCGCCCCTAACATCTCGGTGATGCTGAAATAAAGATTGCTAGACTTAATTAAGAAAGGTGGAGGTTTAATAACATTATAGTTGTCGAGTAGTCGCATTGTTATTTCTGAACTTTTGTGAGAACGTTTTGTTCAATTGTAATATTAAGTTATTTGATAGTTATGGGGTGATAGACAACGCAATATTCTTCAAGAAGTCGCACTGTAGATGTTATGTTAAAGAGCAGACCATGCATATCGGTTAAAAATAAAAGGGGGTGGGGGGGGGGGTGGGGGGGGGGGGGGGGGACTCCAGAAGACTGCATGCTACGGTTGTTTCACCCTGGTTTAACTGCACTTAGACGTTCCTATCAGCGGCGAAACCTACGACGCGAGCAAGAAAGGCACACGACGAAAAATATACACACAAATAAAGAGGAATACAAGCAGAACAATAACACGCAGCTGTCTTCTGTGTTGTGAAACTTCCTCTAATTAGGCAAACTAATTAGTTTTTCGCACTCGACTGTCGGCGCAAATGACGAAAAATAAAAAAAGGCGAACGAAGGAGCAGTAACAAAAATTCTTTATGTGTCGGACTTAAACGCGAATGCCAAAGCCAAAGGAGCTAGGTTTCTTGGTAAACAGATTGCCCCCAGGGCGCTTGTCTGGGCGCCGTGTGGGAGCTTGTACAGATTTTATCTCTAATGACGTCGACTTGCGTGAGGGTGCTGAGGGCTGTGCGGGGGAGAGGTGGCACGTGTCGAAAGTTGGGAGCAGTGCTAGATGCAAGTTCTCGCTTTGCGCCTCCCTTTGTGGGCGGAGTACTTGTGTGCCCCCAGACCGCTTAGGCGAGCACGAAGCAAGAATGGCTTCAGACTGGCGCGTTTCCGCGCTGAATGCAATAAATGAATTTAGCGAGGTGGAAGAGCTAACTTTGTCACTGTGTAGGTTGTAACGATCGCACAAGATACCTCTTTATTTGACACTCTTGCAAGAAAGCTGCATCGCTGGCAAAAGCAGGTTGAAGGGTAAAATTTTTCATACGGCGAGTATGTCAGTATATACGTGTCTACTGTTTCAAAAGCTACAGCCGGTGTTATTACTGGTGCTAGATGGTGCCGTTTTGCGCACGATTTGGGGCTGCACTTAAATACACGCCCAAATTATCCACTAAAAAACGCTCGAAATAAACTTTCACGAACCTTAGCCAATCCTTTTGTATAAGGGGAGGGAGGAAAAAAAAAACTCATTAAGGGTCGTTACTTCCCTATTTACGGCTGAAAGAACGCGCTCATTTTTCGAATCTTTTTAATCGGCTGGAAGGCTGCTAATTCCAGGGCGCGTCATTGGAACTGAAGCGCGACGGAAGATTGAGCCGCGAATGAGCGCGCAGAATAATGCATATAAAGTAAATGCGCTAGGAAAAGTAATCTCCATGCTAATAAGTCTTGTTCTATAGGTGCCACCGACAAAATAAGGACGAGTTTAAAAATATGGCAGCGGAAGCTGCAGGGCGCATAACCATGTTAGTACACCAAACACGTTTGACGCAGTCCTGCTCTCTTTTTTTATTTTTGAAACGAAGCCGGTGATTTGTCTCAACTTTGCTTGACATTTTTAACTCTGCTTGCACCATGCTACGCAGCTAAGCGCGGTAGCTCACTGCGTCTTGCCCCCTCTTGAATGTATGCGTGCGTGCGTGGGTTCGTGCGGTGCAGAAGATATTCCAAAGAAGAAACCAGGGTATTTTATACCGTAATTGGCAGCGGAAAGCAAAAAAAAAAAAAAAAAAGAGAGAAAAATAAATAATGCGAAATTGCCATAAGCTCCCTGCATCATTTAAAATTAGAAATGAGCGTAGCATTCGACAAGCTCCTTTTCATGCTTCGAAAGAAATGGATGAAGAATGGCGGTCTGTGCAAAAAAAAAAAAAAAAAGTCACGATTTTGAACGAGTACTGGATAGGAATAACCGCACCTTGCCTACGTCCTTAACTACCGAGGTAATTTTCTTTTCTTTACGAGCCAAGCAGCGCTGGTCTCTCGGCTAGTGCTTGCTGAAAGCAGCGGTGAGGCACTCCTCTTTCCATGTCGAAGCATAGATTTATCCCAGATGACATAGCCGCTCTTTTCGCGCGCTTCTGCCTCGGCCACTCGATTTCTCTGCTTTGCGCTGTCACTTCTCTTCGGGGAGAACAATTTGGCAGCCGCTGATCACCGCTTGAAGAGCACAAGGGAGCAGCAGGTGTGCGTTTTCTCGCCGATCCCGTTATTGCGGCGCAAGTCGAAAATAAATAGGGCCAGAGAGCGGAAATGAAAGTTCTAATTCCTCCGTTTGTTTTTCTTGTAACGGGCCGCGCGGCCTACTTTCCACAGTGGTTCCGACAAACGAGGATGCCTCCGCCCTCCTTAAACACGTGTAAGGAAAAAAAAAAAAAAAAAACAGGAATCGGGAAGAGAGAGGGAGGAAGACGAAAAGAGAGAGAAAAGCGCGGGAAGATGTACGTGAAGAAAAGCGCAAACGCGAGAAGGAGCAAGAAGTGCTACATTTCAGGGAACTAGAAATGATTTCCCAGGCGCTTCGAGTTTTCCTCCGCAAGCGCGCGCCCGCTCGCGCGGGGAGCTTGGCGGCGGAGAGGGGGCCAGCCGACGGTGCTGGGTCGCCGGAGAGCAATCAATTGTCTCCAATCCAGGCGCCATCGAAGCAATCTCGCGCGGCTGCGCTGCTCCTTCCCCTAAACCTTCATTGCGAACGTCATTCCATTTCGCCTGCTGCGCCCTTCGCGGCTGCCCGGCGAACAACAAAGGGCACCAGGCGGGTGGCCACCGCAGCTGCACAAACGAATAAAGGGAAAAAGAGGGAAATATACCGGCCTCATCTCAATAACGCAGATGTAGCACGCGGAGAGGAGGGGATGGAACGTGCTGCGGATGATCAAGAGAGAAAATTAACAAAAGTGGCCAGAAGGGGACCACCAACATGTCTCGGGAACAGTAGGAAGGCTTTGGAGCGGCGAAGCCATGCGTGCGCCGTCGTGAGTGGGGAATGGGCAAATGCGGGCTCCATGCAGTACCCTCATGCATACCTGCGGGTGGGAGGGAGGGAGAGAAGGGGCGATGAGGCAGAACTTGTCTCGAACCCGCTTAGCCAGTCTGATTTACGATTCGTCGACAAGCATTGAGGCATGCGCTATTAACTGGTGGCGGCGTTCTTGTTTTTAAACATATGAGCACCAAGCACGGTAATCTAAAGCTGACATAAGTCGGCGTCTGTGCCGTTTTCTATTATTGAAAAAAAAAAATACAAAAACGGAAAAGTTACGATGTACCTCAGTTTGTTTAATGGAAGATATGAGGCCAAAAAAAAAATAAAATAACGATGGACGATTTGAATGTTTTCGTGTCAGATGCACTCCTCCTCGTCTTTGCGGAAGGTGATGGTCGCACAAGACTGTTTTTCTAAACTGTGCGTGAGATTCAGTCCCAACCCTTAATACTTGACCCGTAAGCACATGCGAGTAAGCTGACTCTTCCGTCGGTTCTCAAAGGCCCCAGATGTCCCTGCTTGTCAGTTGACTTTAGCAGTGCTGCCTCCCTGCACTAGAGAGCCAGCCGAAACCACTGTACACTGACATAATAATGCTGCGGAAAAACAGCACAGCGACAGCGCAAGATCAGAAAGCCCTTTACTCAATGTGGAAATTGTTTAACGCACACCGGCCTAGACAAGGACGGAGAAAGAACGGTTAACACACGAGCGCTATTTTGAGAGGAAGACGTAACGAAGGGTCCGATTTTCTTGAAATGCACCTCACTAACGTGGCAGTTTGGACTTGTTGGTAATGGAAATTGTTTAGCGAACACCTACTCTAGGACGGCGGAAGAACTGTAGATAGACATTCTTCCTCCGTGCTTGTTTAGGCGTGCTGTAAACAATTTCCTTCTCGTGTACCAACAAGCCCAAACTACCACGTTATAGTAATTCATTCAACAGCACACCACAGCGGCACAAATGCCGGATATGTATATACCATTACAAGAACGAAAAAGAAAAAGATAAAGCTTTAACACAGGGAAGAAGGGCCTTAAATACCGGAATATATCTGTTATCTTGTGCGTCTACTGAATGCATGTGCAGATTTCCTTTTTTTTTTCTTGGTGTGTGTGTCATGACCATGGGGCGCTACACTGAGCAGTGGGGCACTCTGCACCTTTTTTGTTTATTCGGGCTGTTCGCCTCACATAATTCTTTAGGAAGCTTACATAATAGGGCGCTCACTCGCTAGCAGTGCGATTTTCACTGGCGAAAACGCCACGCCCGGACGCGGAAAAACACCAAGTACGAGAGGTTTGACGCAAGCTACGAAATGCGGTCCAGCCGGAGGGGTGTTAGCTGCAGTCGCATTAAGAGAGGGTGGCAGGCGCAGGTTACGCTACGTTACGCAGGTTTACTAAATCACTCTGGCTGGGCGAATATCCAGAGAAAACCGACGTCGTGAAAATGGCGGAAATGTGAGCAAATTTCGCTACTGCTTCGATTGCAGAAAGGTACGGAAGGGTTTTGAGGGTGTTGCGATTTTTTCAGAAACAGGTCCACCTTTTGGCTCACAAAAACGTTGGCCCCAGTGCTACCGAGTTATAGATTATTCGTGTTTTTTATGTTAGCTGTTTCCCTTCAATGTCCGTTTTTAAGCTTTTACAGCTATGTTTAAAGCTCACGAGGAGCAGCTGACACAAACTGCGACTATGTCTTTTGAATTAAAACGAATACTTCCGCAGGTTGGCACATATTATACGTAGAGAAAAGCAGGTCAAAATACTAGTCAAAAAATGCAGCGTGTCAAATTCTTGCATTGTCATTCACGCTTTTATTTTTATTCGTAAAGTGCAGCCTGTATCGTCAAAACTGAGCTGCTTACAGCAAGCGAGGATGCTGAACAAGATTGCAGCTGTGACTAGATCCCTCTTTAAGGATTTGCGGCCCTCGGTGGTCCTGAATTACTTTTTCTTAAGTAAATTACACGTGACTTGCAGCGAATATAATTCCGGTACCACCTGGACTATTCTAACCTTATTTTCAGATTTATTTTAGAAGCGAGCAGTTTTGCTCTTCACTCCTTGTGGGTCATTGCGCGACGGCGAGTGTCGGCAAAATATTGTGCCTTACAATGCTGTAACTCCCCGTCAATGGAAGCTATTAGCTGAAGATCCGGCGTGGTCCCTTAGTGAATATAGCGTACTTATGGGGGGCCAAATGAAGTGGAATCGAAACCTGGTCCCGGCGGCCGCATCCTGATGGAGGCAAAATGCATAAACGACCATGTGCCGTTAAATGTGATCGCGGGCCAAAGAACCCCATGTGTCGACGTCTCTAAGCGAGTCTAAGCCTCTCATAGCTATCTCATCTGCAACATTGGGGCGTTAAACGCTGGACTTAAACCACACCATACCATACCATACCATACCATACCATACCATACCATACCATACCATACCATACCATACCATACCATACCATACCATACCATGTCATAAAATATCACATCGTACCATACCCATACCATACCATACCATACCATACCATACCATACCATACCATACCATACCATACCATACCATACCATACCATACCATACCATACCATACCATACCATACCATGTCATAAAATATCACACCATACCATACCCATACCATACCATACCATACCATACCATACCATACCATACCATACCATACCATAGCATACCACACCATGTCATAAACTTTCACACCGTACCATACCATACCGTACCATACATACCGCTCATTATTAGCTGAAAGCGGCCGCAGTCCATGATATCAGGTTAGTCTGCGGTGTCGTGAAGACCGTGAAGCGACAGCGACGGATGCCCGGACAGATAGAGAGTCAAGCGTCGTCCGAAAGCGCAACGTGGGCCGCTACACAGCACTGGCCTTCGCATGTGGCGTCGGAGGTGACTGGCCGTAGCCACCGCGGCCAACAATGTCTGCGGCTGTCGCGAATGATAGACGAAAAGTGCTGCCTTTCCCCAGGCCGCCACTGCATGCGCGGACGAGGGACACAACGTAGGGCGTGTAAAGCTTGCCTTCCGCAGACAGGGAGGAAACATTCTGCTGCCGGCGTTATTTCGCAAGGAACAGAGGCAGCGCGCGCACCAGAGGCCCGGCAGCATCGATAGCGGCAACGGCGGCGTTTTTCTCTGCCGTGCGTGCGCGCTCTGAGAGAACGGGAAACGTCAGCGGAAGACGAATTGCGAGCCGCCACCGTTACTCAGAGACTTTTCTTCTTGGAAGCCGCGAGTTTTCTCTCATCTGTCGGCTAATCTTTCTGCCTTCGCGCTATTCTCTTCTTTGTTTCGCCCGGGGTCGCCTTCTTCAGCGGGGTGGCTCAGCCCTTCTGCGAAGGCTGCTTGGACGATCCTGGCGCTGCCGGGTATAGTGGCTTTTCCGCGCGAGTCGCTAAAAGATTGGAACGCCCGCCCAGTCGGACAATGCGCGTGCGCCTCGCTGCTGCTGCGGTGACGGCGGCTCTCATTAATTTGAAGCCTCCAAGTCCGCGTTCAATCGGCGCCGCGCTGAAAGCGCGTCGCTGTACGCGTTCGACCGGAGAGAGAGTCGCTGCAGTCGACTGAGCGGCTGCCGCCGCGCGCGCAGATCTATTGGAGGCGGCCTGAGGCCCAGATTTGGGCGCTTTTCAACAGTGCGGCGAGAGAACGCAAACAAGAGACCGAAATTGCGCGTGCATTCCTCGCAGCGTGGTTTGCGCGTTCCCGGGCGACCCAACCGCTGACGTTGAGCTCGTTTCACAAACAGCACCAACAATAAAGGCCACTCAAACTCGTGCGTCGTAGTGCGGGGAGCTAGCTCGCTCCCTTCTGCGCGGGTTGTGCTGATTCTATAGTAGCCGCACCCGTTTCAGTGTCGGCATTTGACAGCAACTGTGGCGTTCACGCAGCTCTCTCTTTGCTAGAACCTTCGAACGGGGTGCCTTGAAGTTGAACCGGGAGCATTCCCAAGAGGCAAAAGAAAATTACCATGGTGTATATTACGCGGCTGAAGTGCCTGTCCATAGCACTATACCCTCGTAGACACGCGTTCTTTCTTCCACCACTTCGGCGCGGTAACGTCCAACAGGAATGCTGCCAAAAGGCGGCAGAGTTGAAGCCACTTGCAAAAAGATGTTCTCCTTCCTCGCTGTTCACGTAAAGGTGGCCTTATTCGTATTATTCGCGACGAGGGGATTATCGTCTTCTCAGTTTGTTGCTGATAGAGATAGCTTTCGCGAGATCGTCCCGGAGCAAGGCTTAAAAGGCAGCGGTAAAAGCTAGCATGTTGTTTGCACACGCAGAACACCGCACTGAGTCAGCAAAGTCTAAAAATCTTGGCTTCAAAAAAAAAAAATCAATAAAATCTCGTTGTATTTTTTATTTATAAACAAAACAAACGCGACGAAGTTCCGTACTAGCAACTATCTTGGAGCCCTTGTCGGACGTATGCACTTCTTGCATATGGTCTTCTTAGCCATAGCTATGTAGATATTGTGCGCGGCTACTGGTCACTGGCTATATTGTATATTTGTATGAAATTGAAAAGACATGCATGTAAAAAGGATCATTCCCCAAATAAAGAAAGTAGACATAATAAGACTATATGGCTCGTTGGAACAAACACTGAATGTGACATAGGACGAGGAAGTGAAAACGTAGACGGACAAGTGTAACTGGTCTATTTCTGAGGCGAGTCGAGTAGAAACGCAAAAGCATAACTAACCACATGAAACAAATGAAAAGCGCACGTTCATGAACCTAGCTCGCTTCAACGGTTTTGTCAATAGTCCAATTTCTTTACTGTGTAGCAATACAGATATGCCGACGACACATTGATTTCTTTTCAAGACTACGTGATACGCGCCCGTTGTGTTTAATCTTCGTCTTGTCCATGTCTTTTAATTGCACTGTTGTAAGTCATGGATGTGTGTTATATGCTTTAACTCCGCTCATGATAGCATTTTGACTTACGCTTAAAAGTCTAGCTCGCATGCGCTGCCGTTGACGCACTTTCCTACCAGCCCTAAGTAAACTCCGCCGCAGGAGAAGGGGATCACGCCCACATCGCATGGGAAAAACGAGCCCTGGTGATTCTTCTCGCTTTTTTCCATGTCGAGTACAACTTTATGTATGTAAAGAATCACTACTGGTTTCTTCTTCGTATGAACAAGATGGCGTCTGCTTTTCGTTTTAACGCGATAGCGTTAAAAGCCTCGTTCTTCAGAGAATTTGATGTCGGCGTAGGCGTAGTGAAGAGGAAAATCACGGGCACGCTCTTGGCAGGTGGTAGATGGCAGGTGGTAGATGGCAGGTGACACGGCCGTGCACTGATTGGTCGTGGGGCGGAATGACGTCGCGTGACCACATGACGCGGTCGAATCGGCAGCCGCTGCCAACTCGGGCTTTGCCTTTGAGATGGAAGGGCGATATCGGAATCCAACATTCCAGTACCCTTCACTGCCGAGCTAGACACGCT
This sequence comes from Amblyomma maculatum, assembly GCF_055883805.1. Classification (NCBI taxonomy): domain Eukaryota; kingdom Metazoa; phylum Arthropoda; class Arachnida; order Ixodida; family Ixodidae; genus Amblyomma; species Amblyomma maculatum. The sequence continues at coordinate 128,782,203 of NC_139344.1, forward strand.
GCCCATAGGCAACGCAAGCGCGTTCGTACGACTCCATGAAATCCGGGCTCGATATCTATCTCTGTCGGGTGGTATTTCACATAATGGGGTATCTTACGACTGCATGCTAATGGGTATACGTGGGATGATAGAGGCACAGATAAAACGCCATTGGTTAAGCGAGCCGTAGAGTGAATGAACGCGAAAGCGGGTCCGCAATGAAAGCCGGCAAACGTTAGCCATTACTTAATGCTGTCGCGGGACGGAGCTTAAATGTCCTCTCCCCCACTCCCCTCCTTTGTTTCTTCCTGTAATTTTGAAGAATAGTTCCTTTACCACGCTGGAAATCACTGATTGCGGCAGCCGGTTGCTCGCGTTATTCAAACTAGCGTCACGAAGCTATCTTCGGCGTAATGGTATCAACAATTCTGGAGAGAATATTCAAGGCAAAGAGAGGCGATTTCCCTTTTCAAAGTGTTGGAGTGGACGGATTCGTAGAGAAGCAGCTTTTTATGCGTACGCGAGCGGTTCTACCAACAAGCCCGATCATGGTAAACAAAATCTTTAGTACTTTATCAAGGAAAGAACCAAAGAGCTCAACGACAACCTTGACGCTGCCTACATTGACTCCGCTGGAGAGATTCGATTTGTAGAACACGTGTCTGAATGCTACTAAAGCAATTTCTCTTTTACGCCTCTATATTTTGGAAAACAAGAAGCGGTGAAAATCTACTGTTTACGCAATATATATTCGATTTGGGGGCGTGCGGCAGATTTAAAATACCCCGCTCGACGTGGTACAGGTGATTTCGCCAGACGATTACACCATACCACTGCCTCATAGTCGTAGCCTCGAGAAATCATAATTTCATTCGTTTTGTGTGCTTGCATGTGTGTGAGAAATATTTCTTGCGTTGTTCCAGGCATTTTGACAGGTTAAACTACTTGTGCGCTTGATCGTTGGGATCGAGCTGTCTGTCTGTCTAGTTATTGTGCGCGCACGCACATGCGCAAGTACGCACAAAAACAGATGCTTGCAACCCCCCCCCCCCCCCCCCCCCCCCACACACACACATACACACAGAGGGAAGGAGGGAGGGAGGGAGGGAGGGAAGGTTCTCTAAAGTAGGAATGTGCCCGAGAGAAGGTTTTAGTCGACGCTGCGAGGACTGGGCTTGTGTGTTGCGTGTTTCGTGTTTTGCTCTCGTCATGTACAAGTCCTTGGCGACTCGGAAACCGCGCGCTAGACTCGCGGCTCGCGTGGAAGGGACAAGCACACTCAGGGAGCAGGAGGACCAGCTTGTACCGGAGGAGGACGGAGCCTCTCCGAGATAATCGGCTCCCTGGAAAATCAGCCCTTAGGAAGCCGGACAGGGCACGCGGAAGGCTGTGAGCGCGCTTGCGCGGTGGTTGGCAAGGAGAAAGGCGGGGGGAGAGGTGAAGAGAGGTTATCCAGCGTGCAGTGGGAGATCGATACGTAACGACATTGCGCCGCCGCGGCCTCTGCTGCTGAGGCCCTGTTGCACGCCGGGGCGAGCATTCGAGGGTGGGCAGCATCTCTTCCCCCGCCCTCTTGCGCGTAGGGTCCGGGAGACAAGATTCCCCGGGGGAACGGCTCTCCGGGAAGACGCCCCGAGGTCCCTAATAAGGCATGATTAGGCTGCGACTAAGAGAAAGACGACGCCTGACTGAGCCGTCCCTCTGTGGCATCATTGCGCGCTCTTCCGCGGTAACGTGCATCCATCCAGCTCGAGCTATCACTTGCTGTATAACACCCTTCTCTCGGCACGGAACCGCCCCGTGCGGCCGACGAAAGGGCGGCCCAGGGAGCGCTTTGGCCGCGCGCTAATGAATTTCTGCGATAAGAATACGTACAATCAAGTGTCCGGACGGAACTGCAATGACGAGATGCTTCCTTCGCTAAGGGATGCTTAAGTCCGCGTCCGCCGAGGTCAAGACGCGGGATGCCGACGATGTATGAGCGACTTGCCCTGGGGCTGCGCTCTCGTTCGATGCCTCCACATGCTTGGGCAGCAGTTTAGAATTCTTTGGCAAGAGAAGTGTGTTGTCCTGTGCGGTGTACTGCTGAGAGACCGGAATTTAATACTGCATGCTTGCCCGTTTCTAGGTCTTAAATAATAGATTTTTTTTTTTTTTTATTGAAGCATGGGTATACCTTTCGTGGAAATCTTCAGCAATCAGCGAAAATGAAAAGAGGGAAGTGCATCACGACTTATTGTTTCCCGCTTAGTTTCTGCTGAAGTTCGAGCCACCAAACTATACGCGCGATATAAATGCTATAATGATCGACATTTATTCGACCGTCCATTTAATCACTTTTAAGGTGCTGCGAGAAAGATGCCTCAGTTTCATTTTTGGGCGCACTTTTCTTGTATTCGAAAACACTTTCGGTAATTCTGCTCACCAACTTCTGTTACACTGGTATCTGACTGGTTAGCTATCTTCGTAACTAACCCCGAGGACGCAGCTTTGATTATGTCAGAGCCTCAGAGGTATCCGCCTTTCGATGGAGGCTAAACGCAAAGCGCCCGTGTGCTGCGCGATGTCAGCGCACGTTGAGAACCCATGATGGTCAAAATTTCCGAAGCCCTCCACTGCGGCGTCCCTCATAACCGATGTCGTCTTGGGCGTTAAACCCTTCCAGGCTAAACTAAACTTGATTGGCTGCGGAATATTTTGAATAACCACGGAAAAGTTTGTATGGGCCGATAATCCCGTGTATTCCAAGTCCCCTGCCACTTCAGGGATGCTACAAGGGCCTCTGTTGCTTCTACTGTACATTAATAATCCCTAAAATGATCACTCTTCTGCCATTTGTTCTTTCGCTAACAATTGCGTCGTCTACATGAATATCAGTAACAGCATGAATTTCTACTATTTTCTGTTTGACTTAATACTTGTTGGAAATCAATGTGCCAATAGGTTGCCAATGACCTTAAACGCTAATAATATATTTCTAATTTCACTGCATCGTCATCAGTCACATCCTACACGAAACTGCACTATATTCTGCACTTGCAGCATCACACGCATCTACATATAATTATCTAGTAATCAGCACATGTGCGGCTAGCATTTTCGCCTGCATCGAAAAGCGGCCACAGCGGCCGGGATTCGATCCCGCATCCTTCACTCCCAACTTCACTCAAAGAGCTGCGTAGTTTTTTCGGGCTGTGTTCTTATTTTAGTCGCTTTGTCCGCAATTTCGGTTCAGTCATCTCGCCACAGACCGGGCTCTTTGCCGATGGCACCGTTCTTTTTTCTTGGATGTCCGACTGTGATGAGACCTTTTCTACGCTTCGGCGCCTTCTAGTGTCGCCTCCGATTCGCCACCATTTTTACCCTGGGACGCCTACCGAACTCCACACTGATGCCAGCGGTGTGGCTCTCAGCGTTGTTCTTGCACAACGAAAGCCCGGCTTCCACGAGTACGTAGCTGAATATGCCAGCCGCACTTTAACAAAGGTTGAAAAAATTATTCTGTAACAGAAAAGGAGTGCTTGGCGATCATTAGGGCCATCGGGAACTTCCGCCCTTACCTATACGGTCGTCCCTTCTCTGTGGTCACGGATCACCATGTACTCTGCAGGTTGTCCACCCTTAAAGACCCATCCGGGCGTCTTGCTCGTTGGGCGCTCTGCCTACAAGAGTACGACGTTCAGGTTTCCTACTTGTCTGGCCGTAAACATTCCGATGCGGATACCTTGTCTAGGTCACCTCTCCAATGTGATTCTGACTCGACAGCTCTTACCTGGCCATTTCGAATTTGAAAATAACCCATTGATTGGCCCCTGCAAAACGCACTCCCTATTGGGCACTGAAATGCTGTGCGAGTTGATTTAAGGATGTGCTTTCCGCGCCAAAGGGGAGTTGGAACTCAGACTTAGAGCAGAGACTTTGGACTGGGGCTCAAGGTGGAGAGTAGGAAAGAGGGGAAAGATAGGTGCGGACCGGGTTATGCCATGCGCTGACCGCGCTCCGAGGGATCGCTACTTGTAGCGCGACGCAAGTTAAGTCGTCGGCCAGGCAGGACAGGGTGTTGTTGCAGGCGCACCATGGCCTGGCGTTCTAGTTTGTCTCCGATGGTAGCGACCACACTAGTCGTATGTAAATAATGTAAATAGTGTAAATAAATTCATCAGTTCTTTATCCGTGCCAAGAAGTCTGCCCATCTCATCTCCTCTGCAACGTGTCGCACGCCAAACGAACCGCTTCTACACCGCGAGAACCTGACGTTGCAAAACGGCAGCAACAACAAAGAAGAAGACCAACGAAGATTAACTGTTGCAATCTTTATGCGTCTTTACTGTGTATAATGGTCGAAGACAAAATTTTCCTTTTGAGTTCACTTCCTTCGCTAAGCTCTCCAGACCTGATTTTTCGTTCTATAGGTGTTAGCGCGGTGAACCACTATGAATAACCAACTAGGCCCAATTCTCACCATTTTAGCTCGTTGATCGCTCGGCAGGAGGTATATATATATATATATATATATATATATATATATATATATATATATATATATATATATATATATATATATATATATATATATATACACACACACACACACATTGACAATTCACATCATGCAAGTGTTGCTGTATTCAAAACAAAAACTATCCTTCCGAGTCTAGAATCCCACGGCGAACTAATCAGACTTATACCTCTTCCTCAAGGGTCTATCCTTCACTTTTCAGTCATTCTATTATCACCCTTTCACTTTGCATGAGCCGAAAACCGTCCATCAACCTCGAGCGTCCACTTCTGCGCATCTCAAACCATTATCGCCCAAACCGTAAGAGACTGGAAGATGTCCACCAAAGCCGCCATCCATCCTGTCCCTGGGCCCTTCGAGTCATTCATCAGCAATGTAATTAAATGGTGTATAAGCCCACGCACCTACCTTGGGGTACCAATAAATAAATATCTGTCACTTGCGAATACTGTTTAAAGACGTTTTAAAAGGCCAGTTTCTCGCTGTTTGTAAAGTCTACAAAATCTAGGCAAGCGCTTCAAGTTTCCGCGGCTGAGGCTGCGTGCAGCTTGACGCTAAAGATAAACAAAAAATGGTGCGGGAATTTGGGATGCTTAAAAGTAGCAACTGATCGCCCATGCACGTCAGAACTGGGTGATTCGAGCTCAGGGGACATTTTGTTAGTCAGATTCTGTAGTGCGTAGAAGGGGCACACCATCAGAGTCAATATATAATTGCGCACCATCTCGTCAACCTGCTTAGTTTTCTTTCAACTATAAGTAAAAATACGCGGTGTTCGCTACTTACGCTTAGGTAGAAGTGTCCAGAAATGCTAATAGTATGCTTGAGAACTTAAAATGACAAAATTGAAATATATATATATATATATATATATATATATATATATATATATATATATATATATATATATATATATATATATATACACTCGCCGATTGTTTGTATATATATATATATATATATATATATATATATATATATATATATATATATATATATATATACAAACAATCGGCGAGTGTATATATGGCCAAGAGCACCGAGATCCGGCCGGAGCAGATCTTCAGCCTCTTTCACTTGGTTGACGAGGCTCTCGAACAGGGGCCGCCCAGCGGCTGGTCTTTTGTAGTGAATAGTGCCATTCTACAAGCAAAAGTGCTATATCAAATGTGCACGGGTAGTCAAATGTGAGCCTAAGCCATTTAAGTGAAAAATTTGTGCCGTTGCTGTAAGAGACCAAACGAGACAGGTCCAGATATGTGCCGCGGTACCAAATATGACGACGGCAGTTTTCATGGCTTTCTGATGAGAAATGATGGCAGAACGGTATCGAATGGAGAAACCCATATCTTGGTCAGGCAGAAATAGCTGTAATTATCGCAAAGCCTGACCGGTAAATGACATCCCTCCATGTCTTCTTTTTTCGTGATGCGATTTTCTCGCGCAAACGCAAATGCGTACTGTAAATCTAGACCAGCTAGGTGCACGCCGTTTAACGACCTGACTGGCTCCTTAAATGTTATCAGCCCGAGTAACTTTTAGTGCCGCTTGAACATCTGCATTCCTCTTGTCGATTGGAGCCACACCGTAGAAAGAGAGAGTGGCGTTATTTGCACGCTTTAAACTCGCGGTATCTTGTAAGTCCTTGCAAAGCCGATACGAAGCGGGTGCCATAAAAAACTCGTTACGGCGATGCCGTCCCGGTTTTATTGGCCCCATTAAGTCGTTTCATTAAAAATGATCATACGCCGTCGCCGGCGCTCAAGCGCGCCGCTTCTAGCAAAGCACGCAGTTACTTTGCAGTGCGTCGCATTGAAAAATAACAGCAAGATGTACGCAAAGAAGTGCAATATTAATGGATGCACCGTTCCAGTGAAGCTACCAAAAAGTAACGCGGAAAAAAAAAAAAAAACAGCGAGAAGAGTATGAACGGAAGAGATCGCGCAAGGCAGGAAAAGTTGCGTGTGCGTGGCGTGGGCCGATATAACCGTCGCCCGACGACTAGCGGTTATTTCGCGACCGATTTTTGTACTTGGTTTCTCTCTTTCGTTTCCAGTCGCGCACCGCGTCGTGGGATTCTTTTGAATGTTTTGAAACTTGGTAGCATTTAGATTCGTAACTTGGCAGCGTTCGCGCTTAGCGCGTCCGCCCAGCGCCGTCGCGCCCACCGTGAGCGCCGCGCAACGCGCCCTCGCGGGCGCGCACGCACGCACTTACACACACGCAGTCCTCTTCTCCCCCTCCGGACACGGGACCCCGAGCAACGTTTCGGCAGTTCGCTCGCCGATAACAAATATATTTATGCCGTTGCTAGGATACCCTGCTTTCTTCGGTGCCCCTCCCCTGTCCAGGAGTTCTTTCCGCGTTCTGTTTCCCCTTACTCGCTCCTCACTCGCACTGCTACGGCTAGCACTTTCGCACTTTCTCAGGATAGCCTCCTCCTCTCAGTCCTCTTTCCTCTCGGGCTCGGGACACATGCGAACGAGCGCTTACGCTGCTGGGTTCGTGTGCACGGCTGAGGCGTTTCGTCGGCACGCGTGTGCGTGCGTGCGCGCGCGCGTGCGGAAGAATGCGCAGAGAGGAACGTTGAGGGCAGTGGGTGGTAAGAGGATGGAGAGGAGCAGCTTTTTCAGCGTTCGCCGATTTCGCTCTTGCTCCCTTCCTTCCAAGAAGCCGCCGCTCGGCAGGACGCTTTATTTCTGTCAGGCCGAATTTGTACCGGCGCTTTGCCATCCACCACTGCAGCGACGCGCAGCGTGACGCTGTGCGTGCGATGTTCTCTCTTTTGCGCTTGCCACCCATGGGCTCGCGCGAAGGCGGTACGCGGCTTCCGCGAGCCAAGGAGCGGGACTTCGGAAGGGGGAGAAGAAACCGGCCCTCCGCCACTCGGTGCAGCGCTCATGGGAATGACACTGAGCGGTTTTCTCTGGGGAGGCGATTAAAGCGCCCACTTTGCTTCGCTAGGCCAAAGCGTGGAGCAGTTTCCATTATTAACCGCGTCAGCGTCCGTTGCCTGTGACTTCTTACGGTGGTTATGAGATGAAAACAAAGCGCGATGCCCTGACAACGTGGAAAGGTCCAAAGGAGGACATGGTAGGAAAATCGTCGAGAACCGGCAGGCGTTTGTGTGAGCGGGCAAATATATGTATACGTTGGCAAATGGCAAAAACAAGGGATTCCGGTTAGCGCCCAGCTCATGTAAACTACGAATGTCGAATTTCATATTGCACACGAAGGAATGAACCATAACAACATCTTCGCCAGCGTACGCAAAAAGTACATTCATAAAGGCCTTTTTTCCCTTCGATTTTGGAAAAGGATTCTACCACCCGTTAGAGCTTCACCCACTTAAGGCTTTACTCAGGAGCGCCTTTGTTTCGACCGACCCTGAAGCCTCCAGCTGTCTTAGTCGCCGCTTGGGCAAGTGCGAAGTCTCTCAATTCTGCGCTCGTTCACAGCGACCCACCTCACACGGCGGGGAAGAAAAGGCTTTCATTGGCGCGTTGGGGCAAACGACTTTGCTGCCAGGCTGACTGCTCCACTTCCGCCCCTCTCCAACACCAGAGTAAACAGCAGCTCGCGAGAAAAGCGGGAACATGCTGCGAAGCTAGCGCCGCTTTTCTAGAGATAGTAGCGAAACGAGTCCACTGCAGTGGATCGCGACACTGGCGAGCACATATTGCTCTCTCGGGAATTAAGCCCTGAAAAACTGTTCCTGCTAAATGGCGCTGTCCACTCGGGCCCCGTCATGGCAAACGCAGGGGTTGTCCTCCCGAGGGGGAGGGACAGAAGGCAAATATTTGCCCTTGTATTTAGAGCTTTCGACGCGGCTTATCGCAAAGCCTTTCCCGAAGACAATGTGCGACAGAGAGTGGCCGGCTTGTTCGACGATTTGCAAAAAGCAGCATGCTTATTGGTGCGGTGCGAGGCTCCAAAATGGAGGCTTCTCAGTTCCACTTTCTTCCTTAGCATCTATTTATCCTTCTTTTCTGTCTTGCATTATGACGTTGGAATAGTTGTGTTTTCGTTTCATAGGAGAGAGCCCGGATATCATCATGGACGTGAAAGAAGATGAAAAGCTGACAGCGAATTTGATGATAACTGTCAGAAATCTTAAGAGCCTAGCGTAGCTTTCACATTTTTCTTCTTCTCAAAGGCCAAGAAGAAGAGGAAGAAGAAGAATTTGAAAGCTACGCTGAGGAAGTTTCTAAAGGTGTCTGAGGTGAAAGTCTTTAATGGCGCATACTGTCGGCGTCCGTCCGGTCACAATATAGCTGTAAAATGACGTCATGATGATGTCACCAGAAAAACAAAAAATAAAAATACTGTCTTCACCCGGAATCGAACCTCCATTCCTCGAATCTACAGCCGAGCGCTTTAACCAACTACGCCACGCCCTGGATTTTTTTTTTTAGCATGGTATTCATTACATGCCTTTAAATGCAGGAAAGATATATACACATTATTTACAAAGCAATCAGCCTGTAGCCGAAAAGTCCAATTGAAGCATACAACACAACACAACACCACACAACTACAATATAACTTAGCACAACTCCACTAAAACGGTGGCAAGGAAAGACAACACATCAACAATGGCAGCCAGTCCGGATGATAATCAATATATTCGTAAGTGCCTCTAAGCTGGTGCACCATCCGGCCGAAATGAGTACTGGGGAAACGAGAGGCACAGCATTGCGATCCAACATACGCGTCTTCGACAAGCTGTGCAGTCTAAGGAGGAAAATCATGTCAAAAGGTTCATGGTCATGTTGGGTGGCTACTAAGTAACGCTCACTGTGGGAATCCAAAATAAAGTATTTCTTCAGTGTTCTTTGTAGAACGTCCCAAAATAATATTGCATCTTTGAAAGGAAATAAAACAGTGTTCGATGGTTTCAGGTGCATCACATAGCCGACAATTAACAGAAAAAACGAAAAAATATTGTTTTGTGTGTGAAGCCACACTTTAACAGGTATAACTTCGGCATGAAGTTTAAAGATAAATGTTTTAGTAGAAGGCGAGATCGGCATTTTGCATACACTTTTTAACACATTATGCCCCATGCAATTATAGTAGAGTGAACGATATAAGGTAGGTGGGAAAAACATAAATATCAGTTCTTTGTATAAATTTTTGCCTGAAACAGAGAATGAGTACTCATAAGAAAAGCGAACTGCCAGAAAACGTAATGAATCGTAAACTTATTTCATAAAGCTAAATAGTAAGGGCCAATCGCTAAAATTGGCCCTTACCACTAAGTTTGGAAGAAGGTTCACAAAGTTAGTTTGAAGGGTGCTCTGATAATTGGATGGGAGCTATTACGAAAAAAAAAGGAACGCACTGTCTGACATAGGGATGTGTCAAACCGAGTCTGCCAGCTGAAACAGGCCTGAAAATGTTTTCACGCCGCATTGGCTCAAAGTTGGAGGACTATATGAACGTCGCAAACGTTCGGTGAAAGCTTTGGATGCCTCACGCAATTGAGTACCTGCTAAACATATATATTTTTGTTGTCAGAAATATGTTACAGGCCTGTGCTCGACCAAAAATTGATAAGCGGTGCGGAACAAAAGTTTGAGCATAGCTTTGGAGTGCCGGGACCCGCTTTTTCCAGTAGCGCCCACTAAACTTGAATGCAGGTATTAAGGGGGAACACGAGGCCATACAATTCCAGCATAATGAGTCGGCATTGTCCCCATGAATCGAACCACAGACCCGAACTTTTATACCTATTCATTTGAGTGCCAGATACAATGACAAACTGCTCAATAATGGTTATAATTTTCAATTCTGGGTTTTTCAGTGGAGAAAAACGCCAAGTTAACGGCGTACGCAACCACTTTGACTTCATTACTAAAGGCAACATAACCAGGGATATTGCTGTTTCGCAGTACACTCAAACAAAGTGGCTCTAGGTAGAGGGCAAAGAGTAGCGGTGACATAGGCCATCCTTGGTTCACGTATGATTGAATTGGCACAGGCTCTGAGAGGTGACCATTAACAACCAAGCGAGTGGAACAGTTGTCGTAGCAAAGTTGCATCCCTTTAAGTACAGTTGATCCAATATTGGCACGCCCGAGAGGAGAAAACAAAAATGAGCTGTGGTTCAACTCTGGTTAACCCTAGTTGAATTGCGATAGCAACGGCGGAAGCGTTTTTTCCTGCTATATTATTCCCCATGTCACGCCCTATCAGTGTAAGGTGCTACATTATTGGGGGAACTTAAGCTCATCCTTTAAGAAAATGACGCGAGAGCGTAAGCTACCAGCCCACATATAAATGAGAAGCGTTCAATGCTGCTGAACTGAATGTGAAGCGAAAGCATTAGCAGCCGGTGACCTAGCGTTCTTGTTGTTGTTGTCGTTCTTCTTCTTCTTCTTCTTCTTCTTCTTCTTCTTCTTCTTCTTCTTCTTCTTCTTCTTCTTCTTCTTCTTCTTCTTCTTCTTCTTCTTCTTCTTCTTCTTCTTCTTCTTCTTCTTCTTCTTCTTCTTCTTCTTCTTCTTCTTCTTCTTCTTCTTCTTCTTCTTCTTCTTCTTCTTCTTCTTCTTCTTCTTCTTCTTCTTCTTCTTCTTCTTCTTCTTCTTCTTCTTCTTCTTCTTCTTCTTCTTCTTCTTCTTCTTCTTCTTCTTCTTCTTCTTCTTCTTCTTCTTCTTCTTCTTCTTCTTCTTCTTCTTCTTCTTCTTCTTCTTCTTCTTCTTCTTCTTCTTCTTCTTCTTCTTCTTCTTCTTCTTCTTCTTTGTGCTCAAATGCCTTCGCAAGGTCAATCTCGAGTAGAGCAAGCTGCTCATAAGAGCCAGAGCAAGATTCGAGAATTGTACGTGCAATATATATGTTACTTTGTATGTAGAGGCCCCTGAAGTCACACGTCTGATGAGGGCTAATGAGAACCGTCATCGCATGCTGTAATCTTTTGCAAAAATTTTGTAGTCCAAATTTGCCAACGTAATTGGTGTGTAGCCATCCACTGAGAGCAATTTTTTTTTTAATCCGTGGTATTTAGAATTGACTGTGTGATTCCTAGCAAAAGACTGAGGCAGGACCCCTATATCTAAACTCAAAGCGAAAATCTGCAGCAGAACAAGGCTCAGCAATGGTTTTAAGGCCCCTTTGTAAAACTCGCATGATATGCCATTAGGGGCAGGTGTTTTAGACAGGTAATAGGTCAATTGCCTGTTTTATTTCTTCCAACGTGAAAGGGCCATTGATAACAGCACAGTCACAATCTGATAAAGCCGTTATAAGAGCTGCTAAGTTAGCTAATAGGTCCGAATTAGGAGTAGCAGAAGCACCACTGAACAGTGTCTTGTCATAGCTCACAAACACAGAGATGATATCACTCGTTTTCGTCATAAGGGTGCCATTGGACATTATTTCCGGTATCGGTATCAGCTTGGCAGTAGCATGACGGTGCTCATCAAGTAGAGTTTCTCGCATAGGGGTTTCACCGTGCAAAGCACGATTTGTACGAGATCGAACTCGGGCACCTCTGTATCTTTCAGCGTCCTGTTTTTGTAGGTCACACTTTACACTAGCAATCTTGCCTAAATATACTCCAGGTGCCTCACATTCTAATTCATAGAAGTTATGCAAACTTTTATGCAATGTTCTCTCTCTTGAAATTTCCTGTAAAATGACCTAACAGACCTAATTTCAATAGCTATCGTTCGCACCTCCTGTTTTAACAGCTCTGAAGCAGCAAATATTGGTATAACACCTGTCAAACACACTTGCAGTTGTGAGTGTGTTTGAAAGACAAACTCCTGGTCATTTAGTAGCGAAGAATTTAGCTTCCCAAGCTCCCACTGCGGCCTAATTTTTGAGCAGTAAGTTCTCCCGAGCCGAGCAACTACCATACAATGATCTGAAAAAGGAACTGGTACAATTTCACTCAACAGATCACGGGAAACCAGCGAGGAAGAAACATAAATCCTGTCTAGGCGCGCATGGGACCTCCCCTGGATATGCGCGCGTGAATAATGTAGTTGCGTGACATGAGGCCCTTGTATCAATGAGTCCTGTGTCACCTATAACACGCGAGAACACTTCACCACTTCTGTCTCTGTGTGCACTAGGCACGGCACGATCATTCAGGTAACATACACAATTAAAGTCTCCCATTAGCACAACATCCTTATCACAATCTAGGAGGGTAGCCATGCCTTCGAACATATCTACATGCTCAGCTGCACTATTGGGCGTTTAAAACATTGATAAGTCGCCATGTGGAGCAAAAAATCACAGCTTATTAGCGGGCCTTCACAGTCGGTGCAGTAAGATAACGCGGAATAAGGGAGAGCCGGTCGCAAAAAAATCAAGAAGCAACCCACCGAAAAGCCAATAGCATGCGTCAGAATAACATTGTAATCAGGCAGAAAGGGCTCTAGTGCCCTCTCTGTATCCTGCTCACTCTTAATCTTCGTTTACTGGACGGCGACAAAATCAAGCCGCCTGCTGCTAAAAAGTCGGCGAAGTTGCACCTGCTTCTGATGAGACCTAAGGCATCGCAGATTCAGCGTTGCAAACACCAGCTCCTCAGGGGTCGCCATGGTGACCGCACAAGTGCTAACTAGACTTGCATTTGTCAGTCCGAAGACGGCGACGTTGCCTCCGGAGCTCCACCACGACTGCGGGAACGCGAACGTTCGCACTTCCCCTTGTGTTTCGGAGTGCGCCGGCGGCGAGGATGATAGTAGTGAAGACAATAACGCTGCAATTAGTGATAATGACAATGATGACGGTAGCGATGATAATGAGGGTGCATTTAATTTACAATGGCAATGAGAACAAACGGGATGCACCCTGTGTAGCAGCAACGCTCAGGCTTTCGCATTTCTGCAGTGTAGATTCAATAGTGCTCTCGGAAATTTTGATAGTTTTCATTGAAAGGTTCTTTTTTTTTCTTTTTTTTTTTACGAACAAGAAGAATTCAGCGCATATATAATCCGCTTATATGGATGTAATGAAACACTGGAGAACATTGTTGAAAGAAAACAGCAATGGCGTCGCGTGTTTTGAAATTCCATGCCTGCGACCGCATGCGCACTTTTACATTTCGTAAATCTTTGAATGTACTCAGCTGTATCTCTGTACCTAGCAACGCATTTAAAACCCACGGGCGCTCGAGGAAGCAGATGCGTCATCGTTATATCACACTTTGCGATGCCCTCATCAATAAATGATTAAATTGCGCTCAGCATTTCTTCCAAGTTGACTCTGTTTTTGGTCATGCGAGGAAAAACCTTGTGAAGCCTCGCTCAGCAGAGAAATTTGAGTGAAACGCTGTTTCGAGCGGCTGCAGAGTTGCGTGAACGTTGAATGCAGTCAGACGGTCAACAAAAAAGAATAAAGACAAAAAAAAGAGAGAGAACGAACATTGAGAAGAAGCCATTGAATAATGAGCTCGCAAAAAAAAAAAGCGCTCCGGGTGAAAAATCTGCCAATTATGGAAACTTTGCGGACACGACAAGAATATAGGGAGAAACGGCGGAACGATCAGCGGGACTTAAAAGTTCACCCAGGAACGAACACGAAAACAAACTCGTTGAACGGAGAGGAAATCCGGATTCTATATAGTGGATCTGCAAATTGCAGAACTCGCGCGCGTGCGGAGAGCGCGCGCTTGAAAATGACATTTTGCGCGAGCGAGTTGGAAATGAAGAAGAGGGAGTCGGGAGAAAAGAAAATGAATATTTTTTCTGGTTCGAAGAAAATAAAGTGGAAACGACAAGAAGGACGTCTGCACAAGACGGAGGTAAACCGGAACAAAACGAAAATAATGGAAGTCGGCGAGAAGCTAAACAAAATGAGTCATTTGCTTTTCCCCCTCTGTGTATGCTATCTTGACTCGCCAAAACCAGTTCGGGAAATAAAGATAGATGCACAAAGCAAATAAAAAAGGAATTCGACGAACGAAAGAAACCGAGCTTTTTGGGGCTTTCGGCGAGAATGAAGTCGAGATTGAAATCCCATTGTGGAATCGAATTTGATGCCGCCGCGGCGCCGGCGGTCTCTTGTACTTTTATTTACCGCTGGGCAGAGCTCCTGTTTTCTCCTTTCCAGCTGCAGAGGGCAAAACGCTGTCGTCACCGGGGCACAATCCTCGCCCACTTTCTCCGACCTCTCTGCCCGCCGCACTCGTTGCGCCGCCAACAACAGCGCGAGGAGAGTGGCGTGGGGCGGTGGGGGTGAAAAATTTAGGAGCGCTAGCCCAGGGCACACAATTGCTGCTCCTTAGCCGGTACCGAGGGGGAGGGGGCAGGGGGGCGGCGCGCAAGAGAGATGAGCAAATAAGCCTCCGTGATGAATGTCGTCGCAACACTTCGGCAGCAACGCGCCTTGGGCGCGCCAATAGAAAATGCGACGGAATGCGTCCGACATCGTAAAGCGCGGGTTTATCCCCGGAAATCGCGGACGCTGCTTTCGTCGAAGCGGCAGCGCTTGCATGCGCTGCATTTTTTATGCATCGCAGAGCCTAGCTCCTGCTGACGTTATACTATAGGAGAGACAGAGAGTGGAGGAAGGAAGGAGCAAAAGGAGCTGGAAATGTAACTCAAGGAAGAAGCGCTAAGATTGTCGCGCGCCTGTCGTAGGCGCGTGCTAGCGGTGTTGCGACGCTCCTTGTTGAGATAAGCTCCGCTAGTGGCCCAATAAATAATGTAGCGCAGGAAGATTGGACGGAGATTAAGGGCGCTTTAGGAGCGGGTATTTACGACTCGCGCGCCCAGAAAATGTACTTGTTCTCGCAACGTTTGCGACAGTGGGCCGAATGCTGCACTCGCTGCACGCTCATTTCTTCGCATCGAGTTTCAATAAGACAGCTTTGCTAAGAAGCATGTCCCAATTTCTCACGTTCTTTCGGATATGCTCTTGGGCTTCTGTTCTTATTCCTTTTTTTGCTCCGACAGCGAAGGGACGCTCACGACCAACATCCTAAATCGAGAGGAAATCCGTATATACGTGTAGCACAAATCTCGAGTGGGAAATTGGGGCAATTCGAGATTCAGGCGGAATTTCATTGCTTTCTAGCCAAGTAAATCTGAAACATATTGAAGGCTGAAAGTGCAATTTTCTCGAATGTTGTGAGAGACGGTAAAGAAAAAAAAATATAACAAGGCGCTACAGGTAGAATTCCAGAGAGATGCGCTTCACCTGTACACTATGTTATAACAAAAAAATCGAGTAACACATATTACTTCTTCCGTGAGAGAACGGCGGCCTTCATTTCAAGTACAACGCGCTAAATGTATACACGTTCAAACTCGGGACGATGATAAGCAATCTGCAAGGGAAAGGATGGTATCGTGGTACCTACCGAAGGTCTTGGAATATATTATGAATAATTATACTTAAAATATTATTTTCAGTTTATTGCGCTCGAACATTATTGTCAGAAAGCACAGGGGTTCGGCTGAGCTGAGGAAAAAGGTAACAAAAAGGAGTGCACAGGAAAAAAGTCCATGAGGATGCCTCTTTAATACAAAAAAAAAAAAATTTAAATATTAGGTTACTCTTTCCGGCTTTTATTCTAACAACGTCATCGCTATAACGATTACTGAACAGTCTGTGGTTAAAAAGGGCTGTAAGCTTAACGTGCTATGCGTCGTGTATATCTTTTCTGTGCGCTTGCGCTTAATGGCCACTGGCTCTGCTTTCAAATAATGAGCGAAATTTCAATGCACGCTACAGAACTCCGACTTCTTCTGGTTCATCATTCATAATAAATGAAAGTGGAACGAATAAAATACCAGATATAACAAACGACATGGTAGCATCTTGCCCCTTCCTATATATACATTCACGGGGTGGGCTCGAAGCCCGCGCGGAAGAATTATGGACCTGTGGTGAACACACCGCGATTGCACATCTCCGCTGGGCTGGATTGCATTTCCAAGGCCTGTCTCGCATTGCGTCTCTTCGTTCATTATTCAGAGCCGTGGTTACCTGACGGACAACGCATGTGCCGTAACGTCTTCCTATATATTTTTGCGTCCCTAGGCACCGTAGCTTTATTATGCCTTCCGTTTTAAGCAGCGCCTTTTTACACTGCTCATTCCATGTAGCCTTTGCCGCGGCGAAACTTTTGTGTAACGTTTCAGTTGCGTTGCAGAAGGAGAAAAAAAATATTAGTCATAGTTGTCGTTACGAGTAGTGCTGGCTGATACTGCTGAATAGTTAAATAACCCTCTGGTAATTTTTTATGTCCATAATAAGGGTTTTTCTGTGGTACGGTACCTGCCATTTGACATCCCGAATAGACTCAGGTAATGATGGATGCCATAGTGGAGCGCTCCGGCTAATTTAGTCTGCCTAGATATCTTCAAAGTGCACTGACATTCTAACATACATGCGCCTTTTTCTTTTGCCTCCATCAAAACTCAGTCACCGCGGCTGCATTCAACTCCTGATACTCGATCTTTGTAGACGAGCGCCTAGCCGTTTATCCATCGCGGCTGGTACGCTAGCGATGAGAGCTACACCGGCATGAAAAATGGGGCGTAGTGGCTCTGAAACCTCTGGCGTTAAAAGAGGGTACATGTAATAAAAGTCTCGGATATAAGGAAATACTTGGATATAGCAAAACGCTCGGATATAACGACGAAAACCTCCAGTATAGCATAATACCTGGATCTAGATAAATATTCGGACAATAAGAGATTCCTCTATAGCCAAGGACGTGGATGTAATCATGGTAGAAGAAAGTAGCGCAGGAGACGGGACAAGGAAGTAGACACAACACGAGTGGTAACTAACAACTGAATGTATTCAAAACGTGAGCGTATGAATACACTGAGCGACAAATGAGCAGGAAGGAAAAAGAAGGGCCACAACGTCAGCACAAAAAAATGCCATGCACATTATTAAGAGTTAAGATTGGCCAGCTCGTGGCGCGACAATTAAACAGAAGGTATGATTGCGCATGAAGCCCCTTTGCGGGCGATGATAAGGGCTTCAAAGATTTCCCTGGCATGTTTTCCAGGGTAGCATTTCAGAATGACGCACGGTTTAAAAAGCGAAACACAATTCAGACAAGATTTACAATGCAGCGCCAAGTTGCTTTTGGGCACATTGTCAGCAAGGGACGATGAATGTTCTCTGAGGCCATCGTTGATGCATCGCCCCGTCTGACCTACATGCGAGGCCCCGAAAGAAAAAGGCACTTCGTAAACAATGTGGGTGTGGCAGGCAATAAAATGCTTATTATGCCTCTTGTCACATGCAACCATTCGATGACCTGAAAAGTTAACCTTCTTGCACATACGTTCCAGTTTATATGAGGCGCTGAACAAAACAGGTACGCCTACCCTGCGCGCGACACGCTTAAGTTTATGGGACACTTGATGCACGTATGGAACAACCGCAAGATCGCCCAGTAAGACAATTTGATACTTGGATGTAACTCATTGTTCTCCAAATTCGCTTATGATGCCCTGCCAACACAGCTACGATGGTGTATAATATAAGTATACTGCTAATGCATACACCATCACATGACCAGAAATCATTGCCAGAGATTTTTTTTTTTTTTTACGTATCCATTAAAGAGAACACCTTGGCTATGCCTCAGCGTGACAAAGTGTAGAAACCAAAGAGAAAGGCGAAATAAGAGCAGAGCTGGAGGTTAGAATGCTTACGGTGGAACGTAAACTTTAACGGAGCTCTCATTGAAATTCTATTTCGGCAGACGTGAAATCAGTACACAATTCCTCAGTGTTTGCGAAGCGTTTTTTTTTTTTTTTTACTAGTAAATGAGCAGTATAAATATATAGCCACCTTCTACCTACAATTATCCTGCTAGAATAGTTACATAGATGTTCTAAATAATGTCCGTATTTCATTTATGTTTCTCTTTGGTACTGTATTTATACTGATTGCATAGTTATTTTCGTACATCGAACATTTGGCCCTTTATAGTTGGTAAGGGTATGGAAACAAACAAGTTTTGAGAAGTATTCTATACGGTAAAGATGAAAGTGTCGATAGAAAAAAACAAGAATTAAGACCCAGAATTATCGCCAAGGAGAACACATTTGCAACGAGAGTGGGTGATTGATTGGTTATGACAAAAGGAATAAAATTTCCGCAATAGCTACTTCTTTGGATAGCGAATACAAATACACGAAGCAGTTCTGGGCTGTACGGCAGGCATTTTGTGAAATATTGCGAAATAAGCCGAAGAACTTCGCCTGGTTTTGCTGGGACGAAAGGAAGGAACAGCTCAAACAGACGGGACGTGTAGAAAGGCGAGAGAGACATATGAGCTATGTCTCATGTGTCTGTCTCGCCTTTCTACACGTCCCGTCTGTTTGAGCTGTTTCTTCCTCTCGTCCAACATGAACCAACCAGCCCGACAAAGGCCCTCTTCTTGTTTTGCTGGGAGCCGGTGAATGGTAGGGGCAAACGTAGTCTCCAGTAAGTTTATTCCCCCGATAAAAAGTTTCGATAACTGTTTCGTTCTTTCAAGGCTTTACATAATAATACTTCTTCCGCAAGGAGAGAGAGTTGAAACTTAGATTTTTTCGATTACAGTCCAGGAACTATTGCATTTTCGTTTCATAGTTTTATTTTTTAATGCGCCAGCGTTAGAGTCCACACTAAAAGAAGAGCAGTCGTGTGTCACGAAATTCCCCGAAAGGTCACGAGATGTCGCCCGACCTTGTGACGCCATCAACATTTCCATCAATTAGTGCTCAGCGATCATGTCGGAACATCATGTGTCCTGGTTGCATAACGCTGATTGATCAGTTCTGTTTTCGACGTCATGAGGGACGCCGTGAACCTACTGACCAATCAGGAAGTTTCACGATCGAGTTGCCAAGGGCTCTAGCACGTTGAGAGAGCTGTGACGTAGATGTGACGTTAACGCACGTTCGAGAGCGCTGGTTGGTCAGCGGGGTCTGTGATGTGATCAGACCACGGGACGTCGTCAATCTCTCGACGAATAATGAAATTTCGTGGCTAAGTTGGCAGGTGCTTTGGCAGGTAGCAGTTGCCAGATGAAGTGGCCGAGTTTTGATTGCTCGGCGGATTATGTGGCGTCAGGAGAGAACATGGCAATGCTTAGTTTGCATATGCTGCGGCAGGCGACTGTTGGCAGATTTGACGAGCACTGCATGGCCACCGTGGTATGTGATGCCATAGGACCGCGTGATCTAGCCAAGTATGCAGGTACCCAAAGCGGTGGCAGTAGGCTGGATACACAACTTGCTACATATACTGGAAATAAAAAAAATAAAATGCGACAACGAACAAGTGGGGATGCAATAGAAGCAGCCTAACGCAGCAACACTGCTTATATGCTGTCGAATTGCACTTATAATAGGGCTTAAGCGGCCCCACAATTTCCTTTTACTGGAGCAGATCGACTAATTAAAACCCGCAATTTATTACAAGACCTTCATTTATGCATTCCTCGGGGCATCTATGCTGGCATTTGAACCCACATTTGCCACGTTGGCCGAGGTGGGTGCATATTTCGACCGCAGTTCGACCCTCGTGCGTGGTTACGGGAACCTGTAAAGCGTGCACCGCCACAATAAAGACTGGTTTGCTAGGAAGCAGATGACGTAAAGTCAAGCAACTGTGATTTTTGTTACTTCCTACATCCGATAAGGGAGTTAAAAGTAAAATTTCAGTCTTACTGTCTTGAAAGGCCTGCAATCACGTGGAAATGTTTAAATGTGGAGTTCTTCGAAAGGCAGCCACATGTATTTATCTTCGCAGAGATGTTGTTTTACTGTCCTGTAAAGCGTGCACCGCCGCAATAAGTGTCTGCTTGCAAAGAAGCAGGCGCAACGATCCTGAGGGACCAAACCGAAATAGGAAGTATAAGAAATTAGAAGCAGCTCTTTGATAAGGGCTGGCTATTGCCTCACCATATTAAATGGCTTGGATACAGCAGCTCCAACTAACATGCCTTCAAACAAAAATGCATGGAATGCTCTCAAGGAAAACCATGAAAATCAGAACACGTTGTGCGGACACACGTCGTTTTTTTCAAGAGTGCCCAAATACTGAAAACGATACTCGCCAGGGCAAAGCTGCTTTTCACATTTGAAACCCTGAATGTCCGAAAGTGTAACCATTACACTTACTTTATCCATTTTTAAATTAGTTTAGTTTCACGCGGTGAGTGATGAAGTTCTTCATACACAATGAAATATGTTCTCTCTCTCTCTTACACACACACACACACGCACACACACACACACACACACACACACACACACACACACACACACACACACACACACACACACACACACACACACACACACACACACACACACACACACACACACACACACACACACACACACACACACACACACACACACACACACACACACACACACACACACACACACACACACACACACACACACACACACACACACACACACACACACACACACACACACACACACACACACACACACACACACACACACACACACACACACACACACACACACACACACACACACACACACACACACACACACACACACACACACACACACACACACACACACACACACACACACACACACACACACACACACACACACACACACACACACACACACACACACACACACACACACACACACACACACAGAAAAAATTGATAAAATTCCCAATCTGTAAATTACGGTTTCATTACCGTGGTAGTGCATGATGCAGCGTGGAGAAAAAAAATAGAATTCCAGATGTTGTTTGTGTGCCGCCCTATATACTGCATGGTTGCTGTCGGGCATGTGTGTAGGCGAGTGGCTCCAATCGTGGGATTTCATTTGGAGCATATTTCGGTTTCATTACCTCAAAGAACTGTGTTCTCTGTCTTGAGATGCAGCTGGTCATGCTTAAGTAGTTGTGGAATGTCCGATCGAGTACTCGCATGTGGCTGCAGTTTGCCGAGCAACGGTAAACACGACTGCTTGGCTTGATGGGCTCTCACAACGCAAAGCCTCGTGAAAGAAAAAGAAAGTAGCGATGAAAGCAAATGTAACGTTAGTCTCTTCTAGTGTTGTAAGAATTTCGCATTGTAAGAATTTACGGAACTTGTAGAAATTATCCGCAGGACGGAGACATTTGGAGACCTCTGGCATGGCGAAGAAGGGACTGCGATAAGTTATGCTGCGTCTTCCTCTTGCGAGCATAAGCTCTGTCACTGCCTGCGACCCTGCTAATTGCGCACATTTCCAAGCCTACTTGGATCACGTGACGTGACGACAATTCCTACCTAAAGAGCATTCCCCAATCCCCTTGTCCTTTTTTTTTTAATGGGGAGGAAGGAAGCCTGGGAGGGGGCAATCTTCTTGTCGTACCTAAATTCGATCATGGTAAACCTGAATAGCTGCCTGAATATCTAAATATCGTAGTCAGCAAAAGGCTGACTACGAGAGTTCTGTGGCAGTAGCATTCATGATCGATGTATGACGATAGCAGTAAGAAATGCCATAATGCACCGTGATAACTGAAACTGCCCCTGAAAGCGCGGACGCATCGTAGTCTTAAGAAGCACAAATAATTGCTTCTAAGGGTGCAACGTAATTTTATATCACGCCTATTAGATTGTAAGAGCTATTTCAAAACTTTCATAGTGGACAGCGATAGCTGCGCTACAGTCCGTTCTACGGAAGGCGCCAACGAAATGAAGGCGCCTTAAGCTGGTGGAGATGGCAAAATGTTCGCATGAAACGAAGTGTCTTCACGTTTGGCCAGTCTTCGCTTCCTTTTCATGAGCCCAGCAGCGACGAACCGCTCACTGCTGGCACGTAAATATGACGTCACAGTATATTGATTACGCTAACATGACAACTCGCCACTGCATAGCCCTGGTCTCATTCTCTTGCATCACGAATATTTTTTCTTTCTTTTCTTTCGTGGGTGGGGGAGGCGTGGGGTGATGAGCACGTAAGCACATTTTCTTGAATCTGTCGTTCTGTGTGAACCGCAGCATCAGCGTTTTTAAATTCAAGACGTGCGCGCGTAGTATCAGATGCTTATATGTATTCACACAGCAGAAACATGTGTTGCACTCAAAGAATCAGGCGCACTTTATAATGGAACAGCCATGCAGAAAACTAGCGACACGCGTTCGTGACACATATGACACGTTAGTTCTCTATGGATGCCTGTGGCGGTTGCGTTCGGAGTGAACCACTTTGAAGTGTACATCTGAAAGACTGTAAGGCACCTCAGCGCTACCGTTGAAAATGGAGTCACCCACTGTTTGCTCGGGACGCGCCATTCCGGGGCCGAAAAAAATGCGTAGACTTGATGTACGGGCCCAAAGTCTCGTAGGCTACCGAATTTTCGACTCAGGAAATAATACTGCCGCGGTGCAAGGTTCATCACTACTCTCAAATGGCGCGCATATTTTTATCTGGAACAGAGGCACTGGCTAACGCGGTACCTGGTGGGATTTTGTAGGACAGTGGACTTCAGTGTTAACGTGCATAAACTTGGTGGAAATATTTGTTTTGGTATTCCCGCTTGAAGTGCTCCTGAAAGCAGTACGTCGGAATGTAGCTGGCTTCACACCAGCGTCTGCTGTATAACTGTGGGTCCTAAACGTGAAGCATATAATGAAAGGCCCTCTAACTTTCCCAATTTTGCTTCTCGGAAATTTTGAGAACCGCTTCGCGAGCTGTTTTACATGCAAGGTAAATCTTTTTTTTCTTAATCTGTGAAGCTGCCGACAATTTTTAGGCAACGGTATATTGCCCCCATCTTTGCCGAGAGTTGCTTCAAAACATGAAATGATTCCTCTTTGTGGCTTATGAACATTTTGCAGAAGTCGCTACATGCATCGAATGAGCTATTAACATTTACAAATTTTTATGTTAAGATCTGAAAAGTTTGGTTTGGTTTCTGGGGTTTGGCGTCCCAAAGCGACTCAGGCAATGAGAGACGCCGTAGTGGAGGGTTCCGGAAACTTGGGCCAGCTGGGGTTCTTTAACGTGCACTGGCATCACGCTGGACACGGGCACCTTGCTTGTCATCTCCATTGAAAAGTGGCCGCGCGACCGAGATTGAATCCCGCAACCTTGGGCAGAGCAATCGAGCGCCCTAACCAGTACAGCACCACGGCGGGGGAGATCCGAAAGAGATGCTTTGGCGTGGTCTGTGCAGGTGGATTGGGTAGCAAAGCATATATCGTGCACAGAGCTCTATAATTGCAGGAATAATTAGCTGAAATATATATAATCTGCTCCGTTTTCAAATTCGGGAGGCAATAATATTTTGAGAAATCAAAGGCCATTAATATTGAAGTTGAGCCCACTTTTTAAATTTGCTTAATTGATGGCGTTGTTCTCAATACGGGACGTGAAATATACACATGTTTAAAACTTCTTTGATTGCTTTGCATATTTACAAAACGGCTTCAATCCGGGCCGTGGAAGTTAGGTTAACTTCTCTACGTCATAAAATACACAAGCGGCGTCTGTACATGATGCATGAAACTGTGAGCGACGCTATTTTATAAATGTGCGATGCGGGAAGCTAACATATACAGCTTTCAAATGAATAGATTCGACGTTCGGTATAAATCTTCATTGCTCGTTAAGAAGACCTAAAAACAAGATCCACCTGCAGCCTTTGATGACCTTTAATTTCGGAATATAAACATTTTACAATTTCTTTATTATAACACGCAATAAAGTTGATTAGTTAATTTATTATCTAATAAGCCTGTAGTAGATTCACAATGCCCACCTTGTTGTACAGTTCACCTGCACTGACAGCGCCGACGCCTGCCGCCCATGTTTTAGCATAAAAATTCTCTGTAAACCGTAAAGAAGATTGGCCCGTGGCAGCAATGACAGCAGATGCTATAACCACGGCATAATCATCTGAAATTATCGCTACAGGCTATCAGAGACGCTACAGGCTATCAGAGGCTATCGGCGTCTTGGAGACGTTGGGCCCATTGCCGCTGTTCTTGCAAGATGTGGCAATTAAAGATGGTCGCTAGGTGGTGCTTTGAAATACCTAGATTGAGCATAATAAGCGCCCCAAAAGCTGACCTAGCAGACTTTAGTCACTGTCACAGTGGAGCAGGCATAAACCACCAATTTGCGCATGAGGACGACGCCGTCCAAGATATATATGCGGCCTGACTGGGCGCCTACGGAAATGCCGCCGCACTGAGTGAACGAAAACACCGAGTTTGTCGCTTAATCGCAAGCAGGTAAACAATCTAAAGTAAAACCCTGGCTGTAGCGGCTCAACTTCGCGCCAAGTCCCATTTCGTGAGCGCTGGAAACAAACGACATTTTCCCTCGTAAGCACTGAGCTGAGGAGGCCGTTATCGTTTCTGTTCTCAGCGCGGGTAAGACCCATTGCCAGAACAACAGCCCGAAATTTCCATCCTGGGCGCCTGTGGCTATGACGACATTATTGCTCCTGGGGGCGCACAAGCGCTAGCCAAAAACTGGAGGAGCATTTTACTTCAGGTACAAGCGCTCGCGGTGGAGTTATTGCGCGCATTCGAGGAAACGACTCCGCAGTTTTAGAATCCTGTATGAGCTGAAACATAAAATAAGGGACGGGAATAGAAACGGAATTTCCCACGAGATAACGAAGCTGGGGAACGAGGCTAACAATAAAAAAGTGATAAGCAGGCAAAACATGCGAGCCGCCGTGGAGTGTTCGCCATTGTCTTGCTACCTTATTTTCTTTCGGCATGTGTGCCTTGTAAAGCGGCGTAATTTGCTGTGGCATTGTTATGACCGCAAGGACACTGTTTTCCAGGTGTCAGTGAATGAAGCATAGAGAACCTTTTTCTCTATTTTGGCGCGTGTATGCTTCGCGGTGAGGTTACACGCGCGCAAATATTTAAAGAATTTTGAAAGTCCACTTCGAGTATACATAGTGAAGCTTAAGTGCAAAGGAAAATAAATTAACATTACGCAATGTTGTGGAACGTTGCAACATTATTAGTCACGAAATCTACACGAAGCGATAAAGGAATAGTAAAATAGCCAGCGGAAACGTGTCCACATAAAAACGAGTAGCTTAAATTGTTAACCTACTTCAATAACAACAAATCGGAACGAAAGCGGCAGAGTAACTTTCCCTAGTTAATTTTTTTTAAGGTAAGTAGAAAGAGATGCTTTCTAGAAAAGGTATTTCATGTTTTTGGTTAACGCGCAAAAAGCTACGCTCCAAGTTTCTTTTTTTTTTATATATTCGAAATTTCTAAAACTGTCGCAACTGTTGCAGTGCAGATAGCGCGCTACCTGCGGATGAAAAGGGAATAATCTCGTTAAATCTCGGCTTCGGAACGAATTGCGCATACGTATGCAAGCAAAACCGTAGCTTTCACGTTAAAGGGACACTAAAGAGAGAAAGGAAGTGGGTTTGCATCGATAGAATGCCAGTTCCTGATTACAAAGAG
This sequence comes from Amblyomma maculatum, assembly GCF_055883805.1. Lineage (NCBI taxonomy): Eukaryota > Metazoa > Arthropoda > Arachnida > Ixodida > Ixodidae > Amblyomma > Amblyomma maculatum. The sequence continues at coordinate 128,808,110 of NC_139344.1, forward strand.
ACCACTCTTACTGAAAACAGCGCTGTTATAAGGTAGTAAAGAAGAATAACAGAAATACAGGTATCGCCACTACAGCCACTACTTTAGCAAGGCCGAGGCTCGCAACTACAAATCACGTGACGCGCTAGGGATCCCGGAGGCTGACAAATGCGAATTACGTTGCATGTTTGAATGCGGTAGTACGTTTTTTCTCAAACATGATAACACGCTTTTATCATACGTAAACCACGGCGAAAAGACAACGTAAACGTTGCAAGGCAAATACAAAAATATACTTGGAGGCGCCACAGGCGCCCACTGCAGTTTTGGTTATGCTTCGGCTCAGGCATTTCGTGCGCACTCGGATAGTTTGTTTGAACCTGCAGCGCCTGAATTACGAGCTTGGAGCAGCAGATGCGCCTTGATGGTTCCCATTTGAGCATTCAGAGGCACGAGCGAGCGAAATCCGCTACCGCCGACACACTCCTTCGTTCACACTTCTGCGCCAACATATCGCCGCCGTTGCCGCTTCGACTGCGACCTGACCGCTTGATTGCAGCTACGTACGCCACGAAAAGCATACATATGCTAAGTACCGAAGGAAAAACGCATTATCATTCAATTGTTCACTAAATCATGGCACATCTGACCAACATATACTGCGTCAACAAGACCTTCAACGCGCTATTTGCAGGCGTCGTAAACAAAAGGGGCATACTTGCCGCTCATACCAAGGAGAGCGTCGAGATATTGCGCTCGTCGCCCGGCGAAAAAAAGGGCCTCGGGTAAAAAGTAAAAACTAAAAATAACGAAGCACCAGAAACGGTAAACTCGAACTCGCTACTGCTTGGTCCGCAACGTTCGGCGCTAACCGCTCGGCTACGCCGCGCCACAAGGAAGGCGGAAATATTTCTTGTTTTTATGTCATGGCCTCATTTACAATAAAGTGTTCCTGCTGCCGGTCTAAAAATTACAACTTCTTGATCATCGGCGCATGCTGCCTGCTCTCACGTCTTGCAACTAATGTTCTGGATGCCTATGCGCACTATATTGTGCACTGGATCCATTTTAACATGTGGAATTTCACAGCGCTGGCAAATGTAGTGGCGCCGGCACTTCGTGTTCTGCTACCGTGGACGTAATTTTCGCTGAACACGGAGCTGTAGCACAAACCTTGAAAGAAAAAAGTGCGACGAAGCTTCAAAACTGACAAGCGCAGCAGCGAGGACACTATTTTGCTGGTAACTAAATCTTATTTGTATGTAAACATGTCAGGAAGCGTTGCGATGACCGAGGGCTCGGTTTGTTTATACACAGTGCAAGAAGGAGCGCAAAAGCTTGAGAAACATTTAAAGTATTGTGCATTACAAGCGCTCTGTTTTTTTTTTTTTTCTTCCTTTATGGGCTCATCGCTCGGTAAATTACTCTCTTCATCGTTTTATTTATTTCGGCTGAGGCCGTCATTGCGAGTACGCAAGTTGGCCCTTGAGTGATGCGACGCCGCGGGCCGCGCCGGCTCGCTAGCTATCACGGAGTCTCCGCTTACGTCATACTGTGCGTCACTCAACTCCAACTACGTAGTTGGAGGCCACAGTTTGAATTCGACCGGCGGGAACAAGAGAAAACCTCAACTTCTTATCGCAATATCTCAGCAATTATTCGATTTTTTGCTGCCGGATATGCGGCGACAGTGTCACCAAATGTAGTTTATTAGATTTTCATACCATCTTTGGCTGTCTTTAGTGTCCCTTTAAGAGCATGTTCGGCGATTCGTAATTATATCTGTCGAACCAAACGACCGTTCTGCGAGAATAAAAAAAAAAAAGGGGGGGGGGGGGGGGGGTTGTTTGCTCTTAAAAAGAACGGGCGCAAATGCTCATACCGAGAATAAAACAGAAAGATAGCGTTCACGTGCTCTCTAAATCTCGACGAACGTGCGTATAAATGACCGAGTGGCTGAAAGGAGCGCACGCACGCACGCACGCGCACGAACGAAATGGAGATAAATACAGCTGCGCGGCAAGAAAGGCAGAGTCTACATCTACTGAGCCTGGGCTAACGTTGCTCTCTTTATCTTACCGGTGCACAGGCGCGCGGTCATTCGTAGGAACGGCGAGAGAAAAGGAGCGTGCAATGAAAGGAGGAGACTGCGCCGGAAGCAGGAAGAAAGGTGATCAGCGGCACGAATACAGCGGCACGAAAACAGCGGCACGAGAGCGATCAAGTGAGCAACCAACAAAATAAACCACGAGAAAAAATATATGGTGGCAAAAAAGAAATAAGGGGGGGGGGGGGGGGGCGGGTGAGGAGAGAATAGCGAGCTCGAAAGAGGAACTAAAAGAAAAAATAAAAAGCCAGGCGTCGTTCGGTCGAGGCGCCAGGATCAGGCTTCGTTTTCGGAAACTATGGAATCGATAACTGTCACGGCACCGTTCTTCACCTCCCGGCGGGCAAGCCAGGCTGCAGCGGCCATTAAGGAAGCCGGGATTAATTTTAATCGAATTTAATCACGAACTATTTCGGAGGCTCGGGCATAAGTTGTTCACTCGTCGAGCCGCCGACAAGGGCCGAAAGGAAGAAGCAAAAATTAAAAGAAGTGTAAAATAAAAATGGGATAATAAAGCCTTTAGATGCGAAATGACTAAGGGGAAGCGGGGCATACGAAAAAGGAGAAAACTTAATTTGTCAAGGAGGGACTTTTATTGGTGCCCCCTCTTTTACGGAAATTTTCTCGATCACACACGTGTGTGTTTGTGCGTTAGCGCGCGATAGCGCAGCGCGGTTGGAAGTGTCATCGAGCGCTCAGCGCGACTTTGACCGGTGCTGAGGTAGAAAAATTTAAACGCTCACTTCCAATAATGAGGCGCAGTATTTAGTTTCGTGGGGAAACGCCAAAGTAATCAGGCCGAAGGGCAAAAGGAGTGCAATCCAGTGCCCGCTTTAGCGACCGTCTCATTCGTTCTTTTGATCTTCATTGCCTGATACCACTGCCAGTAATGAACACAGTAAGCAGCATTCAGATTATATGCGAAGATTCCCGGTGAGACTTGCGCTCGTCGAGTATATCCGGATGTGCTTTAAAGTTTGCATGTAAACTTTAGCCTCGTTAACAGTGAGCCTCCTTCGCTTTGAATGCGTGATTTTTCATCGGCTATCCCTGCTTTCAACTCCCTCATCTGCTTGCCGCTGTGCCAGCGAAACTTGGACGCTAATACAGCAAATGAAAGAATAGGTTCGTGACGCGTGTCGGAGAACTATAAAACACGATAACACAGCACTTTCTGCAAGTCAGCTGGGGTTAGACACGGGATGTGCCAGACTGGTCGAGCCAGAATATTCACCTGAGACTCATCCACCGATGACAAAAAGAACGGTAGAACTCGGGTTAACCATACAGTGAATGTTTGTGAAACTTTGCCGGAACGTCACGAGTGGCGCAAGAAAACAAGGACACAAGAACTCAAGAACACATGAAAAAAAGAGGACTAGCACAGCTATATGTCCTTATGTTCTTTTTTCCTTGCGCTGCTCCTGTCCATGATGCCCACACGAAGGTAATAATCGCTGCCGGAACGGCCTGTTTTTCGTTCTCGCATAGACACCACTTCTTTAATCATCGCCTGTCTATCCATTGTAATAGCTTCAGAGTTCCTACTCATATTGTTTATCAGCTTCACCCGTGTGCTTAACTCGAGTGCTGTTAACGGAGCGATTCGCGCGCTCTAAAGACAAGCAAGTGAACGATTAATGTCTCCTTTCGCCGCGAAACAAACATGGAGGTAGGGAAGCGCGGTCATTTGCACCTAGGCAAGGAAGAAACACTTGCGAATGTGACAGCAAAAACGAAAAAAGAAGAGCAAGGGCGACAACAGAGTGAGAGCGCCGAGGAAAGGGAGCTGGGGCTAAAGTCAGCGGTTGGGGTGCGCCCTAACGTGTCCGAATACCACAGTGTCTGCCGAGGTTGTGGAAGCTGGCGCGGAGAAGGCACCGCACTGTGGTGTGGCACGCGCCGACAAGCTGTTTGCACCGCGGACGTGACGCTGGCCCTAATGGCGGATCCGCACGTCCCCCTATTCGTTCACGCGAGCACACGAGACCCGAGTTCTTCTCAGGCCACTCCCTGCTGTGCGGCCGGCGCCGCCGAACCACGTTTGGTATCCGGAAACCGTTTCCTCGGCCTATTTGCAGCCGAATTCCTACCCACTCGCTCTCTGCTCCTCTACGCACGCCATCCCCTCCACCTTTACGACCTCCTCCTCCCTCCCTACACTGGCACACCTTTCTTCGCGCGCTTCATCTTGGAAGGCGCCAAGCTTCCTCGTGTTCAAGCTTCCGTGCGTGGCGTTTGAGGATAGCGGTTGGCAAAGGTGGCCAGGCGAGGCTGGCAAGCTCTCTGTCACAGCGTTTAACGGATTCTAGGATCATTACGTTTCTCCATAGACCACCCATGGAATGACAACGAACTGGACGGAGTTTTTCCATGGCATGTGGTAGAAACAAAGTTTTTAAGATGTGCAAATTCTTCTTGCATATTGCGCCTTTCTATGACCACGTACGTACAGAAGTCCAAGCTTGGTGCGGAGACGCGCACTGACGGAGGCACGAAGCCAGCCCAGAACAGCCAAAGTAGATCCATTATCTCGATCAGCGCATTGACACCCGACGTCAGCGTTGCACAGCGCAACGCCCGGAAACCCGACCCATCTGTTTCCCTGATGTAATGAGTGCGAATCAATAATTAGTGTTCTGGTTTCGCCGTGGCGCCCGTGTACGAAAGCCTCTCAGAGCATTGCTTGTTGGCGCTCGGCGTCGTGCTTTAAATAATTAGTGAAGGCTTTCCCTCCTGCTAAGGACCCCGCACGAAAGTGGACCTAACTTTGACTTCTAGACAAAGTTTCTTCTGCCCATCTGCGACCTACTCCCACCCGTCGGACTAGAAACGTGCGATGCCATCAGTCTTCAGCTTGTCATGCGACTATGTGCTCCATCCGTATTTACTATGTTTCTCGCCTGGTCCGCTTTTTTTTTTAGCTTCTGGCTCCAATTATCGACAACGCCCGCAATATTGCGGATAGTTTTAGGCCGAAATCGATGGCGAACAAGGCGCTATAGGTTCCATTCAGAAATGTATACATATACGACAACGAAAAAAAAAAAAGGGGGGGGGGGGGGGGTCCTGCGAAAGTTTTGAGCAACGCTAGAGAAGCGCACGGCGAGGAGATTGCCGGACGAATTTAGCACTCGCCCATCGCCACTTTCTTTATAGTTGCTGCCTCCTTTCTAGCATTATTGACGAGGGTCAGGTAGAGAAGTGGGATTGCAAATTTTCCTGGTGCACGTCCTCTGCGGCTTCAATAGGACAGGGATAATTGGTGAGGATTAGGAGAGCGCTTAGTACTGCAGTGAGCATATGCCAACTGATTGATGACGATGGTCAAATGCAAATACGCGTATATTTGTAATTTGTATTTGCAATAGAGACCGCGCTGCTAGCAGATGGCGCTACATTAAGGGCGCTGGTTGGAAAGCGAGAAAACGCAGGCAATGACGCCTACCGGCCGGACGCGAAGGGCTTAGATCATAATCGTCATCGTAACTGGCAACTTTGTGTGTCAGGCGCAGCCGTTCCTTAACTCATCGCGATTGTCGTACGAGTACGGCGTTGTCGAGCACTACGCCTTAGTGATGCAGTGCATTTAGGGGCCTTATTCCAGCGCGATCGAGTGCCATCAGTGTATCAGACGACTGGCGCAGTTGACCCCAGTGTAGAGACAGATGCGCCCGGCCCGGTGATAGATCCACCCGGCTTACAGGCAAAATACTAATACGGTCATGCGCGAAGACTAAGGCTGAAGAACCTGGCTGTGACGGATGAAAAGAACGCAATGGACACCTTACCTGCTCTCAGCGTGTACACATACTACGCATTTTAATGCGGATTCTTTGATTTCCCCGGGGTAGTTGGGAAGCTTCCTTAGAGCAACCTTCAAAAAAAAAAAAAAAAAAAAAATTCGCTGCCAGTAGGTTTTGAACCAAGGCTGAAGATGACAGAGATCGTCTTTGCTGGCCACTTCGGTAGATTACGTAGTCATTTTTGATTTATTTATTGCGAGGCTTTGATAGACATCAAAATGCATTGCAGAAAAAAAAATAATAAAAGCCGCCACTGCCTCATTTGTGATGAACCCGAAACAATAAATCACCCATTTTTGCACTGTTGGAAAGGGGTTTATTTCCGGGACGTGCTACAAAAGACTATTAAAAAAGACTTACCGCTCACCTCGTTTGTAATTAGATTTTTGCCTACACATAATGAAGATGGTTGTCCCTTTGATTTTGTTATGCGTGTGGGCCTCCATTGTGTACAGCGGTCCCGAATGGTCGGGTATCACTGTGATATGGATGCCCAGTTTGCACGTATGTACTTTCGTGAAAGTGTTCACAAGTTTAGTGAGGTATTGAAATCTCAAACATGTGCGCCGGACTGGTTCCCAAAGTTAGAGCCCTTGGTTGCGCTTGGAGAATTTTAGTGTATCAAAGCCATACTGAGTCATTCCAGCAGCCGACTTCTTCTCGTGCTAAGCAACCAGTCTTTCAGGCTGCGCTTCGGATGTCGTCCTCTTCATCTCATCTGACAAAGATAAACTGAACACATGAACTACGCCGCCTTAATCCTAAAGAAAGTCAAAGCTGAACATGACAATGTGTGGTAAAGAAAAGCTAAACGAAGCAGAGCTTACTGTGCTAAACGAGCGCTAAATTTTGCTCCTGCATGTGTATTCGTACTTAGTCAAGCTAAACCGGTGCTTATTTTTTTATTGTCTGCTCGGAAAATATCCCCCCAGTCGTTTCACTTGATATACACAGTTTATTCTTAGCGCATCACAACGAATGGCAACAAGTCGAGTGTAGAGCATAGTAGCATTCCACAGAGTACTAAGAATGCCAATCAAGCCAGAGAAAAGTGGGGCTAAAGAAACAAATATTTGTTCATTATTTTTGAAGCCATATTTGGGAAGATTTCTGTTTTAGCAATTGGGCACTTTTTCTCACATACTGTTGCCTGCCGAGCGCACGTTTAGGCGTCACAAAAAGCCTGATCACTATTTACTCAGGTGTGGCCCGGCTAACAAATACTTCTGGTCGTTTAGAAGCCCACAGAATGTTTGACATCGCGAAGTATTTAAACGCCTGTCTGGCAGGCCCCGTCTCTGGGGCATATAGTGCGCTTCAAGAAGAGCAAGTCGCTATAGTCACAATCCGCTGCAACGGTCGAAATCTCACCTCGACCGTGCTCGTAGCAGCTTTCCCGCGAAAAACAAACAAACAAAAATATATATATATATATATATATATATATATATATATATATATATATATATATATATATATATATATATATATATATATATATATATATATATATATATATGGCACTTCCAGCGCGCGCCGTTCGTTCAATAATGCACGAAGTATAGTCTATCAATGCGAGCAGTACCCTCTTACTTACTCCCACAGCCGTTGCTTAACTCTCCCGACACCATGTCGTCGCTCTTCCATAACGTCCTTTAAAGAATTAAACTGCGTTGTAGCTCCTTTTGGACGGGCGCAAAGCTACTGTAGGATATGGCTTCAATGTTGTGCCTTACTTGTCACGCATACGCGTGAAGGGCGAGTCGACAACGAAGCTCATGTCTGTACATCGCACTTAGCATTCCGTTATTCCGTTTTCAAGAACTCGCTTTCTGTACCGACGCCCCGCCTCCGTTCTGTACTTTTACAGAGAGGAACCAGCTAGAGGGCATCCGCTATAAATTAGTGCTACGCTCGAGATGGAGAGGGGGGGGGGGGGGGGGGGGGGGCTCATCCGATGCCCACCATTGGAGGGTAAGCCCTCAGCAGCGCCGAAGGGCGGGCGGCTCTGATGGCGGACGACACGGGCGCGTACTCAAACTGTCGTTACAGCGGGAGACGCGTGCGCGGCTCGGGATACTGGCCCCGAAACTTCATTTCTCGGCGACCTAATGACGCGTTCGATGGTTGCGAGCTACCATTGCCTCGCGCGCAGGGGTCACTGCTGAGAGAGCTCGTCGCCACTCGGGGGCGGAGGGAGAGCTGCGTAGAGCAGGCGCCAAGTTCGAGCCAACATATAGGCGGGCCAAGCGAGGGAGAAGCGGACAAAACGAAAAGAGGCGAAACGAAGCTCTTTGGGAGATATAGTTAGGCCGTTTCGCGAGAACGCGAGAGGAGCAAGGGAGAAGGAGAATCGCCTCGTTCGCTAAATGTTTCTTGTTGCGCCTGGGTCGCTCGCTCCTCGCTTCCTCTTTAGGTTCCCTTTCTTTTTGTTTGTTTCTCGTAATGAATTTTATGCAAGGTGTTTTGCATGCGTTGATTAGCTTTCGAGCTTTGTTAACGACGGCACGCATAGAGAGTGAACCTGTGCGAGTCGGCGGAACAACGTAAATGAACTTGCTCTGCTTACGAAGTGCTCTTTTCGTACTGTTTTTATTTTTGCTCAGATAGGGGCTTGAGGGGGCGTGGCGAGGGAAATACATCACGGAGTAAAAGTGCGAGTCCAATGCGTTTAAGACTGTTCGCACGTGAGCATTACACATAAGAGGCAGTGAAAGGCTGAGTTTCTTTCCGTAGCAATAAAGAGCGATTACCCTTGTTGCCGGTGGTTACGGGGGAACGGCGTGGACTTTCTCCGAGAGCCAAATTGAAGCTAATTTCCAGCTCTTCGCTGAGAGTGGTTGGTGCTCATGCGTGCTAACCTATCTCGCCCGGCGAATTTGCAGTCTTCAGCATAGCTGTGCGTAAGTAGTGATTAGAAGACAGTTTCTTTGAGAAAAACAAAAAACAAAAAAAAACAAAAACAAATGAGCGATATTGAAAAAGACACCCAAACCTCTTATTCGCAAAGCACTGCGCTTGCAGCTTTTTCTTGTTTTTCCTTCATTACAGGGTAGTGTGCGTGCCAGGAAATTAGCACGAAGGAAAATAAGTCGACAAAAAGAAAGCAAAGAACGAAAACCAGCTTTCTGTTCATGCTGCAAAACAGGCGGTAAATACGGCGCAGACACTCTTGTGATGAAAAGTTAGAAACAAAAGAACAGATCGATGTGCGAGCCCCCTCGATGAGTGAAGTGACGAGGATGAGTAAGAGAACACTAGTCGCAGTTCTCCATTCTATGCTATTAAACCTCGTTCAGAAGGCAGCCTGTCACAGCGGAAGTATCACGGACACGAAGTGGTTCTATGCAGATAAGTTTGTTATGCTTTTACAAAACAGCTCTAACATCTGCGTAGCTTATGTACCCCAGAAGAGAGCGAACCAACTGCACACGAGTATACGTTTTTCTACGGGCAACATCGTCGTATATTTTGTCATAATTTGGGTTTAACTGTTAGGGCGGAATTAATTAACCGCGTCTTTATTATTAACGCGGTTTTGTCAACCCAAATATTTTCGCGCAGCCTTTTTCTTCACATAGCTAGCTTTGGGCGCGTTTGTCGTTATTCTGATAAACCTTGCAACCATGACACAAAGCTAGTTTGCGTGGCTTTCGAACTGGTCCATGCGGGCCGTCCGTTCTGAGGCACGGCCAAGGCACACGCACCCAACAAGCCCACACGCATTCATAGCACATGTCCGCGCAAACATACGAGAGACTACAGTATTTGGGCGACCGCGAGACAGGCGCCTGCCTGCACCGAGGCAGGCAGGCGCCTGTCCACCGCAGAGAAAACCAAAATCAATCAAACAAAACGAAAAAAAAAAAAAACAAGATCCTCCAAATCTCGCGTGTTGAGATAAGAGCCACGGGAGCGGCCGGGGCAAGGCGGCCATGCACGCTGGCTGCTCGGATGGGGTCGCTGAGGCCGAATCGGCCGCCTATCCACCGCAGTAGACACGACAAAGCACTTCTACGGTTCACGCACCCGTGGAATTCCTCCTCTTCCATCCCTTCTTGTCCCAGTGGCGCGGCATGCGTGGATGGAGCCACGCACTCGCCCCGCGCCAGGCGGTTCGGAGAGAGGCGGTGCTTTAGCGCGCGTCGACTTTCCGCCGAGCACTTTGGCCGGCGCGCGGACAAATAAGGCCCATCAGAGCAGCGCGCAGCAGTACGCCTGGATTAGCCGTAATTGTGTTTTCTCATCGCGAAAAGTGAACCGCCTGTGTGCGGTGCTCGACGCGTCACGCTCTGCGTGTTCCGAGAAACGGGCGAACGTCACGCGGTTCGAGAAGGACCGAGTGTCCGCGATCTTGTCCGTGTTTGTGTTCCGGCGGCTTCCAAGAGGGAAGGAGAAAAGGGAAAACAGTGGCTTCTACTCTGTCGTGTTTTGGGGCTGGATGCCTTCGAAGGGTTCTTTCGGTGGTCGAGCATTCTCTTGACTGAACCAAATTACATAAACTCCGTTGATGGCCAGCCGACTTTGATTTCACCTTCTGAGTGACTAGTGCATTAGGAAGTAATGATGTGCAAATGACATTGCTGTACAGGTTTAAAGCCAGTAGCTTAACCCATTAATTAGATACGGCAGCTTTGTTGGAGCAGCCGTGCCATTTCCTAACAATAAGCGTCACTGTTGTCATGCTCTGGGGATGGAAACTTTGTTTAGTGCCTTGCCTATAGCGTAACTTAGATATTACATCATTTACTACAGCCTCTTCCCAGTCTTCCTATGGATAATAATTAGTCGGCAAACGAGCCGTTATCAGCTGCATTATTTAAGAACTGTATGCAAGTTTATTTGCATCATATCACCTATGTGGCTGAAACGGGGAGGTTAACGAAAAGGGTTCTACCTATGTTGAGGACAACGCAGAGGGCTATGAAGCGAAAAATGGTAGGTGTAACGTTAAGACATGGGAAGTATGCAGAGTGGGTCAGAGAATAACCGAGTCAAGGACATTCTAATGGAAATAAAAAAAATAAATAAATGAACGTGGGCAGGGCATGTAGTGCGAAGAGAGAATAACCGATGGTCGCTTAGGGTAACAAACTGGAATCCAAGGGAAGGAAAGCGTAGCAGGGGGTGGCAGAAAGTTAGGTGGGCGGATGAGGTTAAGAAGTTCGCAGGGGTCAAGTGGATGCAGCTAGTACAGGGCCGGGTTAATTGGAGGAATATGGGAGAGGCCTTCGCCCTACAGTAGGTATACTCTGGCTAATGATGATGACATAGAGCCTGTATGACACTAGAAATGGGAAGAAACAGGTGTCTTAAGAACATCTCGACAAAGCCCCACGCTCTCATAATGGCGTCACACAACAGTAGCAAAACAGTTTAGCGACAAAAAACAAAGATGAAAGGCAGCAATAACAGTATTAATGCATTCACAAGGAACGTAGGGGAGCATACTGCCCAAAACAGTCAAACACAAAAAAGGAGGCAAAGCTGGCCAAAAACCTCGAAACAAAAATAAGCAATTTACAGATAGCGCAGCCAGCTCAGCTAAACAAAAACACAAGAACAGTTACCATCGTCAGGGCATTTTACGTAAATTCAGCACGAATACAACCTTATTTGTCACCCACTCACAGCGCTCGTGACTTTGGCTTCAGGATAAGACTCTCGTAGCACATTCGTTGTACTAGATAAAACGAACAGGATGCTTGCCACACGAGCGAAGAGGGCCGTAAATATCGCAGGAGGAGAAATGCAGGCTGAGTGAATTATAACACTTCCACGAAGTGGTCTTCGCTCCATGCTAATAAAAAAAAATCATCAACCGCGCTAGTATTGAGCTTACTCCATTTAATATCTTCTTGCTTTGCTGTCCCCGTTTGCGATATTTTATTTGTTTTACATTTCTACTGCCACTATCTTAAAAACGAAAAATGTCTGCGGCTTAACTCTGCTAAGCCCGGTTGTACAAGTGAAAGGTTTGTTACGCTTTATTTGGTTGTGCTGCTAAGCAAAGTTAGACTCATATAGATACCTAGTTTACTGAACGGAAGCTCGAATAAGCAGGGCTAGATATCGTTTGCTTCTGCTTAACTCCTCCATGGCTGTCTGTGAACGTCAAGGAAACGCAGCCGAAGCACTGGTTCAATGCGCGATTCCTTCATAGCTGTCTGCCAACCTCAAGGACACCACAGCCGGGTCTAGACGACATGAAGGTGTCGCGGGCATTTTGAAGGGGTAAATGCCAGGGGTCGAGCCTGATAGCCAACTGTGGTGGTGTCAGGCAATGTTGCATATTTGTCGAGTCATGTACCGTTACGAATAACGTTTGCCAGGTGTGTGAAGGAGGAGGAAAAGCAGCAGGTGTGCCAAGTAGAAGAAGCAGCGAAGCAATAACAGAAGAAGCGAGCGCCGCTGGCTCTGCGCGCTGCACGCGCAATGAAGGAGCGCCGCGCCGGCTCCTCGCGCCGCACTTGAGGTCAAATCTGGTGGCCCGCCGATGACCTTGGCTCCTGCTAGGCCAGTAAAGTTTTCGCTTTAAAAGTCTCAACTGTTGCCGTCAAGTGAATAAACTTTAGAGCTATCCACTAATGTTGGTAACCATTTCACTGTCTCTTCTCCCAACATGCTACGATAAGAATCTGTAAAGCATCCTTCTGTGTAGCGATGGAATCAAGTTACGAGCGAAAATCAGGGAACTTAAGCTTTGCGTTGAGAATGGGACGCGATAGGCGCCTGTCGTCATCTCCAAATACGTACATGCTCGCTAGTATATGTGCACTCATAAGATACCGCTGTAAGTGAAAGAAGACACATGCATATACACCCCCGCGTGTTCCCCAGCTGTACAAGTGAGCCTTGCGTGGCATAGTCGGTATCTTGTCTGGCTCACAGTCAGAGAATCATGATTTCGGGCATCGCCTAAAATTTTCTTTATAAACTTCAATCATTAGCGACATGCAGCGATGTTCAAATAATTCGCATTCCACGTCATGTTGTAATCACCTTCGTTCCACCTGTGACGTCGCGTGAGCGTTATGGTGGGTTTGAATTCCCGCCCGTCGTCATGCGGCTGTGACGTCATGAGTATGTAGACCAATCAGGATTTTTTTCCGGCCGATTCCAGATGCTGACGAGACAAGGCTATTTGGCACTGGATATGAGACTTATTAAAGCTCTCGCTTTAAAATGTCGCAACAAAGCGGAACATTACGCTCGTTGGTAAGGCTCGAACAAGACGTGCAATAACACGGGAAGGCGCGGCGAGGGGACATCAGTCGCGATTTACCGTACATTGGTATTGTGAAACCGGTCACGCCCGCGGCCTGGAATAAACTAATGTAAAATATTAGCCGATACAATCACAGAAATGTTCCCGTAAGTCAGTAGCAGTTGTGCTAGGAAGATTAGCTCCGCGTAATCTCTCTGCGTCTGCTCATTCGTGCCATACATTGACATGTTTTCATGCACAATTTTCTATGTTCACTAGCTCTGACACAGCATACCGCCGCGGCACAGCTGCGCGCACGATGTTCTCGCGTAACAAGCGGCTCCCATGCGTTCACCCGTTCTTACTTTATTGACCGAACCCGCAATTCCCGCCGCGGCTTGCGAGACGCTATGTTGTTGCGTAATGCGCGTCTTCCTTCACGCTCACCATGGTCTCTAATTGTGTCGCTCGACGACACGACAAAGCACTCGAGGCAGAGTCAGCGCATGTCCCACTGTATGTGCCCACTGACGCCGCACGCACGGTGAGCGTCGTCGTGGCACGTGTGGAGGGGTGAAAGAAAAGTTTGCTATGTGTAGACGCGAGTGTGCGTGCATCCGTTCACGCGGTCGTCTACGAAGGGCGCTGCCGATTCATGAAGATCCAAACACAACAACCACAGGATGGCGTGATTGAGCGAGCAACGGCAGCCTGCTGCCGTTGCGCGCCGTTGACGACGCACCTGCACGAGCACGGCTCGGCGCTGCCGCCTTCCAACACTTTCGCTCCGCGTCGACGTGCCCGATTTGCATACGACTCACTCCATTACGGTGGCGCCCGGAACACGCGCAGAGCCCGGGGCGCGCCCGTCATTGCTTTGTGGCAGAAATCGTCAGTATAGGTAGTATACTACATTGCGTTCCAACAGCTATTTTTCGACGCGAGACGAGAGAAAATGGCGGACTGCAGGAAGAGTTTAATTTAGCCGGGAAGCTGAGAAAGCCGGGAAGCTGAGAAAGCCGGGAAGCCCCATAAAATGTTTGTGTGTCTTGACTAGGGCGAGGAAAGCAAATATAGACTGTAATAGGGCAATTGAGTGTTTGCTCGAAATAAGTGGAACACAAGCAGTTTCGGGTCATTCATATCGCTTGCGAGGACCTCGGTTCCGTGCATTTTACCTGCCTCGAAATGCTCCGTTTTTGCAGTGCTGAGCTTTTCCAGATTCAAAAATGAACATGCACACCTGCAAATTGCAGCGGTCGACGTTAGGGCGAAGTTCAGCAACCAGATCGCTGGTCCTTGCAATCAGTATCTCCGTGTCTTCTGTCTTCGGTGCCGCCTTTGTTCGCCCTTATATCTAGCTCCCAGCTGCCGAAATGAGCGTTCTTTTGTTTCAGAAATGTGGAGTTTCACTTACGCTGAGGACGTCGTGAAAATTAAATGCTTGTCATAATAATTGAAGCATATAGGTTGGAATTCACTTTCGGTCAGCATCTATTAGAGCTTTCAAGGCGTTGTCGGCATAAATTTTTGATTAAAGAGACAGAGCGAAAGATATAAATTAACGAAAAAGAAAGGAAGGTTAAGAGGGTGAGAAGAAAAGAGGAAAAAGGCACGAGTGCTTGAATGAAGTAAAACAATAAAGAAATGAAGAAAGATATGAAAATGGTGTCATTACGGGGAAAGAAAGAAGAGAGCAATGACAAATATAAGGGAAGAATGAAAAAGAAGGGAAAGAAAACACAGGCCGAATGCAGGTAAAGAACATCGACTTCCCCATGCCACCTGGCGCTTGCACCGAGGCACGTGAATCCCGTACAAGGAGACTTCTCCTTACCAAACGGCGAGATCGCAAAGCCATTCTTCGTCACTTCTAGGCCGCGCAGTTGAGCGCGTTTACGGTTCGTCGGCTTCTTTCGGTTCCTTGACTTACCATCGCGCGTGGAAATTCAGGCTTCGCATGCGGCTGACACACGCTTGCTGAGAAGCCGCGCTAACGAAAGGAGAAATTCCGAGCTCTTCAGTTTGCGTTTAATGCTGTTTTATCGAGATCGGCTTTCGGGAAAACTGGGCTCGAAAGGTGCACGAAGGGAACGCTGCTTTTCTGCGTCGTTATTGCACCGTGTACGCAATGGTTCGGCTCCGTACTATTTACTGACGAGGTGCGTATACCCTTTCTTCGCGGGAAAGAAAAAGCTAGAAGAAATAAAGTGCGTGTACGCGTACGCATTTCTTCGGACTTCCCTCGCGCGTATCGTTAGGCTGTGCAGCGCGCAGCTCTTGAAAGCGACTGGAAGAATGTGTAGATACAAAGTCGCACGTGAAACTCCTGGGCGGTTGTTCGGCAGTGATACAAATGTAACGGGTCGCCGCAATTCCCGGCTCTTGAAGCCTTGTTTGTTTTTTCTTTGCGGCGTACCGAAAAGGAGCTTTGAGTCGCAAATTTTCCGACCGGCTTGTTGCTCCGCCTCTTTGCACTTCACCCTTTCTTTCACTTAGACGCTAAACACGGACCACTAAAAGTCAAAAACTGGCATGCAGCGAAGCTGGCGTCTATACAGATTGTGTTTCGTCTCCAACAAATCTTTCCAACTGGCAGTTTCTGCACGACCTCACGCTGTTCAGCGCGTCCGAGTATATAATTTTTCCCTCTGTGTGTCGAAAGCGCGCCTTCAATACTTCTAAAGGTGCGTGAAGCTGCGCGCCTCTCTAACTGCGATGGAATTTTTTCCAGAAATGTCTCACACGAATGTTTAGTCTTCAAATAAAGCACTTACCCTTTGCTTTTTTTCGATAACCTTCGTCCACGGACACCTCTTGCTTCGTTTATTCTTGTTCTTTCTCTCTCTCTCTCTCTTCTTACTTTTTTCTTTTTTTTTTGCTTTACATTGAGGAAGGCATTGAGTTGGTTGCCCCGGGTTTCAGCGCTTGTAACACCCCCCAGCAACAGCGCCTACATTCGCAGCAGCGTCAACTTCGAAGCACAGAGTAGTACTCGCCAGCGCGCACGCTGTCAGGAGAGATTTAGGCGCGCACGGTTTGCCGATTGGCGCTGCCGACGTTGCAGTGTTTCCTTCCGCGTGCCGCGTTGTCCAAGCGACCGAAAGCGGAGCCAACACCAGCCGGCGATGGCGGCAGCAGCAGCAGGAGCGTGAGCGACGACGACGACGACGAGAATGGAGCACTCCGATAAGCGTCAGCAAAACGCAGCGGCCGGACAAACGTATATACAGCACAGCGCGAAGCCTGCCTATTCCTATTCGGTTGGCGCTCCACTTGTCGCCGTTGCTTTATTGCCGTTTCCCTTTTCTTTATTTTTTTTTCTAGCGCTTCCGTTCAAATCGGGCATTTGTTTCTTGCCTTTGCGTTCGCGTGCGTCGTTATTATTATTATTTTTTGTAATTCTTACGAACGGTTGGCACCGAAGCTACACCTTACCGGCATGTAGACTCTGGGGCGCTATAGAAGGTTAAAGCACGTCGCTCCTCAATATCACTCGCTTTAGAGCGCTGTCCACACCGCTACGTTGCACTTGTGAGGTCTTCCTCGGAGCGCTTTGCTCTTGTTGCGAGCGTATACAACGAGTTCGCGTGATGACAAAATGCAGAGCGGAGATGCATTTAAAATAAATGAGAACTTTTAGCGAGCGTCAAGTAAGGGTGTGTGAGTCGCACTTCCGCTAAAAAAGCTAAAAAGAAAACAAAAACACAGACGGGGCGTCATGGTCAGTGTGGAGTGACGGGCCTTCTCGCGCCTATCTAGAGTGGATCAGAACTCTCGTTTGGGCATCTTGGTGACAGTAGTTCATGTTCACCTCACACCGCGAAGCACGCAAGGGAGGGCTCTGGGGACGATGCCTGCTTTCATAAAGAAAAGCGCTGAGTGGGTACGTCAGCACCGTTTCCATTTCTCTGATTGGAAAAGCACTGTATACTCTGACGTAGCCTAATGTTTTTGATTGATTCATGTTCGGTTTGGTTTTTAAGTTTTACCCATTGTTTACTTCATGTCTCCGCTCTGTATTATTTAACGGCGGGCTCTTTCCCTTGCTTGTTATTTTTTCTCTTACATTGGATGCGCAATCTCCTTCGTTGTGTTCTTATCATTTGACTCTGCGTTTTCTAATTTTTTTTAAATCTTAGTTGCTTTCGTTTATACAACTAAGATTTTTGTTTCAGTCAAAGATTTCGCTTTTTTGTTGTTGTTTTTCATGTTCGGCTCTTGCCCTGTCTCGGCTTTTACAAACCGTGCTTAGCGCTAGTCTGTTTTTAAATATCGGCTTCCGTTGTAGCTCTTGTCCCTATTCCCTTCTTTTCATTTTGATCCGGTTTTCTGTCCTGCCTCCTCCACACTGGCGTCTCTTTTATCAGGCCTATATAGCCCTCTGCTTGTTCTGTGGGTACTAGATTGCGTCGCATCACATGTGTTATTACTATTCAATTTGCGCAAAAGACAAGGCAAAAGGACTTGTTTACCCTCTTGCCATTTCACGCGTGCTTGCTTGCCACGTGGTGATGGCTGCCTATAAAGTCATCATCCATATACGCTTCAATAAAATCACCTGCAGTAGGCGCCCGTCCGTCTTTTTTATTTCTATCGTCCTTGTGTGTTTTGCGTTATGAAGTCAACGAGTGCTATACAGAGTGTTCATAGTAATCAGGATGCTACTGTAACTTTACAACTTGCTTTATAAATTAGTTTACATTGCTTTTTTGTGCTTTCTGGAACAGACGTAAGTCCGAAATTCCTTCGGCAAGTGGAGTAAGCGGCCTTCGATATGGCCTCGGCATTATTTACAAGTTCTTTGGCATAGCAAAAAACGCATACAAAAACAGTTTTATCAACAGCCTACACTATAGTCCATGGGAATAGCTACAGTTGGCGCAACTTTTACACGACTATTACCCCCCGCCCCCGTTTGTTCTTTTTTTTTTTTTCGCCGTTATTTACTAAGCCGTAGCGTGAGCTTTACGGAAGTGAATTTTGGCGAAAAGAATAGCATAACACCCTAATAAGGCGGAAACTTGGGCGAGTTGGAAAGCATTTGAACTCGTCTTTTCTAGCGCTTCTTTAACACACAAGGGACATTAGATGAAGGAGGAACACATAAGAACAGGACGGACGCTAGTCCTGTTCTTCTAGCATCCGTCCTGTTCTTATCTGTTCCTCCTTCATCTAATGTCCCTTGTGTGTTAAAGAAGCGCTAGAAAAGATGAGTTCAAAAGCATAACACCCGCAAAAGTTTCGCTATCGTCGTTTTCCGGCCCTAAAAACTATTCGAGATGGTGCCATCGAATTTATGATGTTCTGCTAGAGCACTTCGCATTTAACTTTTCTTACTCGGAGGTTAGGCTTAAAGGGCAACGCAGGCGGGTCTTAGTGGACTGTCAGGTGCTTTACGCTGAGATGGGATGAGTGCCCTTAGGGTTTGCGGTTTCACAAAAGGAAAGCAAAAATCTTCTTTGCATATTCTCCACAGTCGTATATGAGTCGAGGTGCGCTAAATCGAGTGCAAAAATAATGCATCATTCGGGGATATTGTCAGAAAGAAAACGCACTCAGCATTTTGGTTCTTTCGTGTCGTCGGTTGTAGGTGCCAACTAAGGAGGATAATATCTGAAAACGGAACACAAAAAGACCCGAAACGTCCGAAGCAAACGCGACTATACGAGCAGGCATGGTCGGATTAAACGAAAAGGGATCTAGGCTTCGCTCGGTTCTTGCTCAACTTTAACGCTTTTTTTTTCCGTCTTGCCTCGGCGGTGATCACGAGAGCTGCTGCCAAAACGGACGGAAAGCTTCGGAGTGCGATATTTAAATAAATGTGAAGCAGCGACGGTGGTGTCGCGAGAGTGCTCTCGTCTGAAAGTTTAACGAGAAGGCCTTTTGCGACCGGGCGTCGCATAACGGCCCCTCACGGCGCCCACATCATGCACGAGGCACGCTTTGCAATATTGTCGCCGCGAAGAGGAAGGGGAGAAGCGGGATTTGCAAAGACGAGACGTCACCGAAATTGGAGACATCCGGGCAGGCCGCGGCGCGACGCCGGCGGAAATTCGCATTGCATGCCAAGTAACCTGCTCGCTTATGCCACTGCAGCTGACTCGTCTCCACCGAGAGACAAAGTTTCATTAATAACCCCTTTTAACGGAGAGAGGAAAAGAAGCGAAGATGGAAGAAGCAGAGGCGAAGCGCGGGAGTCGACTTTCGTTCTGAAGCGTCGCTGCTGTCATGACATGCGTCGCTTATCGGAGGCGCGGAGAGTGCACCCGCCTAGCTGGAAGCAGGTTCAGGTTTCTTCCCTGAAAATAGCCGATATGCATAGCGCTACTAAAAAAAAAAAAAAAAGAATTAAAGCGAAAGTGCTGATGGCGGGCTTGCATTCGCTCGAGTACAGGCTAATTGCTGTCTGAGTAGGGTGTTTACAGTCAGGCGAGTACTCCATCCTCTGCCCACGCTCCTGCGTCCCATCCCAGGTAGTTAGCGAGCGTCGCAGGTATAGGGCAGCCAATAGGCTTATTTTGGCCGAAGGTTTCATTACGCCAGCTCTGTCGCGGAAAATTCGAGTGCGTGAAGTTCTATGGGGATTCTGCGTTGACAACCATGCTTGGACGAGGCGGTTGTGAATAGAAAAAAATGGCAAGGCGCTGTAATGGCGAGACAACTTTGAGACTACTGTTTTTATAACCTGATATACTGTTTACGTAGACTTCATCTCCGGTTAGCAACGTGGCCCTGCTGCAAGAATGGCGAGCTTCTGTGGAACCAATATCATTAACTGCTTAAAAAAAAGAGTAAAGGGAATGTGAATGGAATGTGAATGAAAAGCGCTGGAGATGTATACAGGACCCAGAGTTTAAGCGCGTCTCTTACTCTAACGTTATTTCCCATTTACCTCTTGAAAACCACACTCTGCTGCAAGAGAAACGCAAAAACTAAGGTTTTGGCGCTCATATAATATATATATATATATATATATATATATATATATATATATATATATATATATATATATATATATATATATATATATATATATATATATATATATATATATAAAATGCTTTTTATTATTGTTTTTTTTTTCGGTTCTGTTAGGCTAGGCGTGCGAAATATAGTTCCACGGTAATATCTTGACACGTGTTGTTAGTTTTTTATGTTGGACTGCTGTGTAAAGTTAATGCTATTATAAATCCTTACTTTCACGGCTCAGTGTTCTTTTGAACATAATAACCATTCGTCTGAAACACGTGCGCCGCAGTGATCATACTGAACCCTTCGAGGAAGCCTTGTATACTCCGGCTGTGTTTTTATTTTTCCGTCGATGAACTGGGTGTGCTAAATCGGCCGAGCAAGTAAGTATACTCGTGCGTCTTATGCAAATAGTACGTGCGAATTGATAGAGTGATAACGTGTACCCAAATAAGCTTATATGTGTTAAATTAGGCACAGTCATGCAGTTAAAATGGGTCTCTGTGGCCTTTAGGTCTTCCCCTGTGCCTTTGCGAACGTTTGAAACAGTTATCAGTGCAGTATCTGGGGGATTTAATATTTTGTTTGTGAAATGATTCACGCGGCTGCGATTGAGAACACTTTTTAGTCTAATATTTGCAGATATATTCCAGCCAAATATTTCACGCAGACCACCTTCGAGGTACTGATGGCTAGAGGTAAGTTGTTAGTAAGGAGGAAGTCTAAAGGAAAGTTGCGCCCTTATATTTATAATTATCTCTTGAATAATGCCGAATGAAGACCAGTTGATGGTTCCGAGGAAATGCGGTTTTTGTACGAATGCCTTTTTTACGCCTTACAGTCAAGGTGATTCTCTAGTTTTCTGCTCTGTCAACGGGGAAAATTCGCGCAGTCAATCAGTGACCAACTTCTTGGCACAAAGCCCTCACACTCTCAAGAGAGATAATGATGTATGAGTAGAATAATGCAGAGAGCTATAGCAGGAAATAGAAAAAACGAAGAAAATTTTCAAAAAAAAAATCAACAACATATTTTTTCTTCTTGGAAAGGATGAAGGGATCCAGAAAAGATGACCTTTTTATGGCTGCATCTGGGAATTATTTTTTCTTGGCGACATGCGTATCCAGTTTCATCGGTAGAGCAATGCCTCCGTGACACACACACACACAAAAGAACAACAAAATAGCCGCTCTTTCTCAAATAAATGTTATGCAGGACGCCAGTTGCAACAAACAACGGTTGTGTGCAAGGACTGTCTAATATCGCTTTTATGGCCGTCAAGCGAGCAGTAGCAGTGGCCACAGCTGACGCTTGCCCTTGGCCAAAATCGCGAGGCTCTTGAGGTGAAAAATGTTTTCTCCGCTGGTACACGTCTCACGCTTTTGTAATTAGGCTGCTTGCCCTCGAAGAACACCCGCAACTCTTGTCCTGATGTGCACAGCGTCGAGGACGCGCAGGACTTAGTATCCTCTATTTCCACCCCGGGCTGCCAAGACGACAAATTAAAGAGGCCCTTCTTTAGATAGAAAGGGGTTGTTTCTCACTCTTAATGGGAGAGAACAAGAGAAGGGAGTTCTTCTGTGGAGGCAAAACAAATAAGGGGGGAGGCGGGAGGAAACATATGTGACAGGCATTAGTGTAAGTAGATCAGAGCCGTTTTCTTTCTTTTTTATTTGACGGGGGAGAAAAATAACTTTAAGACCAGTTTTCCTTTAAAGAAGAAATAACTTTCTAGAGATCTTTAATTTTAACTGGCTGACATTTCTCGAACTTGTGTGAGGTACAGGCGTATGTAGCACATCACACAACTCTTCACGCCGCGTTTGTGTGCCTGAACGCGTGCTATAGTTTTTAAAGTTAACTGCGAAATCCACTTTATTTACCCAAAGGTAATTAAGGCAGACTGAACATATAATCAGGTTTCATTCGCTGCAAAGCTGTCACAGGATTGCAACTGAAAGCTTGGCAGCGTGGGGTAAGTTGAAGAAATAATTAGAGATGGGCGTATTTCGATATGGCGCACGCAAAACACGCAGTGTCGTGCTAGAAGCAGGGGGTTTATATTCAGCGTTTTTCTCAGTGTCTTGTGATTCGCGGTGCGTTCGATGCCGATAATTTGCTTCGATTGCTGCTTAACTTTATTTTCTGAGGCTTTAGTTGCGAGCCAAATTCATTCAGTTTGTTTAGATCCCAAGATGTTAATTTTTTTGTTTTGAATTCCTCTTCGCGGAAGGATATCGAAAACGCTTTTCCTCTGGAATCCTGAGTGTGCACCTGCCTAGGAGACAGTGCTTCAAAACTCTGGTTGTCTTCTTTCTGCGTCTTCGAAGTTCGCAGAATTCTGAAGCCCATTTCTCTAGAGGTCGTCTACTCTCAAACACAGTTTAGCGTACATACTGCGCAGGTTATTGAAAAAGAATAATAATATGAGCAGGCTCCCTCGAGGTCTGGCTGTCTCGATGTGGGTGCATTGGCGAGGAACAGTCGGCGCTCGGTTGATTTAGCGAAATATCAGATCTAGATGAAATTGGAGCTGCGTTTCACGTTAGAATAATTGTATCGTCTGCCTGAAGCACAAAGTTACTTATTTTCGCGTCGGCCTTCTGGTTACATTTGCGCAGTGTGCATTCGCCTGCAATTCATCAGACATGTCCGAAGCAGCAGAAACGTTTCTCCGTGCTCCGCTGTATTAAAAAAAAAAAAAAAAAAAAAAGGAGGAAAATTTGAACAAACGCAGCGGATAGTCATTTTTCAACGGGAAAAATAGGTCGAGGCTTCGAGTTTGAAAGCGTCTGGAAACATTCGGCGCCTCATAAGAAAACTGCGTGCCGCGCCGTTCTGAACTGATCAGCTTTATATTAGAGTGTGTAGAGTTTCGAGAGCGGGCTCTCTGAATTGATCAAAAACGGTTTGACGGTTTCTGCTCGCTCGTAGTCGGTTCAGGTCAATCGGCGGGCCAACGTTTAGAGTTCAGCGGGCCGAATAGAATCGCTGCTCGTGCAGGTAGTCTAGACCAATTGTTTTACTTCAGCGAGGTGCGTCCATCTCCCAGAAATATCTCGTTTCTCGGGTCACGCAGTGGCGTGCGGAGAATGATAAAATATGCGAAGAACTCACTGCGTCGCGTGCATGACAGGAGCGGTTGCTGGCGTCACCGCACAGAGGCGAAATGGTCGTGAAGCTTTCGTTTCGGGCTCGCCCAACAAATTCAACGCTCAGTTCCCTCACCCGACTGACTGATGCTGCTGGAGCACCGCATTTTTTATGTTGGCCACATCACGAAACGAAATTTTTTGTAGTGTGAAGCTTAGGCAACGCTCGCGCTTCCCTGTGCTTGGGGATCATAGGGGGACCAAAGGGAAATCCACCCGTGAGACGGAGTGCACCTCAGGTTGAAATGCACTAAAACAATTGCATCCGAATATTCATGCCGGGAATTCTCGACCTCACCCGTTGTGATTATGTCTAGGTGGGCTTTAGATTTTTTTTTATTTTTTTTTTTTACCCGCCACATCTATTTCGCTCTTATTGCCACTAGGCTTATTTAATGTCTCACGCTGCGCCGCAAAGGACAAAATATCCGCACTTCTTGCACTATGTTGAGACATCACAGCTTCGTCTAGTATCCTTTCGAAAAAATCCCGCTCTCATCGGTCGCTCATTACAGTTTATCTTTTGTACACGTTCTACGCGTAATGAATATATAGCACACATGCATTTATTACGTGCACTTTTTGTAGAAGCGTGAGCGTCCCAGGCTCTAAGTGAAATCACTGCTGCTTCACCCGAGGCAGGTGCTACATACTCGGACCCCTCTGATGCTCGGATATCATAATTGGAGAAGTTATGCCTTTAACAGCTTTCATTTTTTTAACTTTCACATTTTCCTAAAACTTCAGCATCGTCTCAGGTGGGAGAGGGTTAATATTTATTCAGTAGTTCACCTTCGATAGCACGTGTTAGAAGATGCAGCAATAGTTCGCATGACGTGAGCTATACTTGCCTGCGTTCCTGTGCGCATTAAAAAAGTGACCCTACAAAAGTAACACAGGGAACTCTACAAAACTTGCGCGGCATTGCAGTGTGAGCAGGAGGTTGCGTCAGAGAAAGCGGAATTTGTAATCAGTACGAATGACGCAGTAAACAAAACGCACCGATATTAAGCAAGTAAACTAAGAGAAAATTACGTATCATATGTTTGCGACACCGGCTCGGATACTAGTAGTGCGTCGAGGAAGGGCTGTATATTCGTATTATTCTAAAGCACGAAGGAAAACACAGTGCTGCGTCAGAAATTACCAGCGAGCACTTAGAAACAACAAGTCATTTGCTCAGCAACAGTAATGAACAAGGAAATGCGCTTAAGACGAGCATGCGCCGGCAGCGCGTCAAGAGCAGCGAAAAAGGTACGCGAAAAATGACTGTTGCTCAATTACGCGCGCATGTGCCGGCCGGCCACAAATAGTGCGTCGCTGTTATGTGCGCTCCTGGCTCGCAAAATAATAACAACGGAGCTTTCCTAGCGGCTCCCTTGCATAACGGCGCCTCTACTCGACGCCTAGCTACAGTCTAACGTCTGCAGCAGGCGAATGGTGGAAGACAGCGCTATACCATTATTGAGACGCAGCGCTGACTTTGATATGAAACGAAAAAACATGGAGTCGTTTCCTTCGGAAACAGCGGCGGCCTTTCTCGAGGATTTTACTAGCGAGTCTCGTCTTTCGTTCGCCTTCCGCTCGGATGGGCAAAAAGGGCGGCCCGCGGCGTTGCCAGACTGAAAGGGGTTTTTAAGACTAGCTTCTGTAGCAGACGCCACCCTATTTCCTGTTTTCCCTGAAGCGCTTGCGCAACGGGTCTCAGTCTCTTCTCGAAGTAAACGGGAAGGAAGAAATTGAGCCCGGACGGGGCTGAATGACGGCATGCGGAGAAAGCGGCGCGGCTGGCTGGCGACGCCTGCAGTTATACGAGCGACATCCGAGGAGACGTGTACAGCTACGCTGTCTGCATCCAGCACCTCCGCCTCCCGCTCTGATGAGAATACATTGAGGCGGGGCCGCTGCGACAAGTACGCGCGGCTCCGAAAATTATATGAGTCGATATTGAGTTGCGTCTCTCTCGGCGCAGGAAACCTCAGTATCGCTTTAGTCGTGCTTGAGCCCTAAGAAGGTAGAATGCTGTTCAACTATAGCAGTTCGGTGAAGCACTATATTTCTTGCGAGAAAGCCATAGCTTTACCCTGGCATTTGAACGGGCGATTTGAAGATATCAGTTTTATGCCTTTTCATTTTTTTTTTCCCCACGTTACGGCACTTGCGCTTCCTTTGGTGCAGCTTATCTTGTGAAACGTAGCTTCGCAGTTTGCTGTGTCTTTTCCTGACCGCCCGATATTTTGCTCATTTCGGAGACTCCAGTTCCCAACGATAATACTGTCACAGGCAAAGTTTCTAGCTGAATGAAGGAACTTACTTGAGTGTGACGGGAAGTCTTAGCCACAAATAGTGCTGTCCTCTCTTCATCAATGAATTTTGAAATGATTGACGCAAAAGAGCGGTTGAACGGTAAACCTTAACGCAAACTCTAAAGCTGGCATGGGTTAAGCAATTAACGTCCCAGTCCTCGAAATTAATGTATCAGCAGTCTCATACGAGTTCCAGGCGTGCATCGCCTTGCACTCTTGAATAAAAGTTACTATTTCCGGCCAACATGATGGCGGACCTGTAACAGGCCTGCCGCTCACTCATAACTAACATTCATGGCTAGAAGAAGAGGTTAGCGGCTACTTGATCGATGTGATGCTGGAGCTCTGCTGCACCAACCGGTGGTTCAAGTAGACCTGGAGATCTACGTGGTTTTATTTTCTTATAGATCGTCTGAGGTATTTTCGCGTCTAGTGGCTAACTTTTGCTTTTTTTAGATTTTGTTTGCGAGATAACGGTCTGAAAATGATTTCTCATTGAAAAACCGGCGGTCAGGTTGCAAGAGTGGCGTTCAAAAACCATCAACTGACGTGAATAAATTTACATTGGGCGTGTGCGAATAGCATTTTTTGATGACTTATACCTTAGTACCAATGCGAAAACGAAACGAATATTAGAAGAAAAATAAAACGAATCGAATACGAATCGTATAATCGCATGATTATTCGCTACTTGGGCGAATATTCGTAGAGAGCGAACACCTACGCGAAACAGAGAAAAGCTTGCGGCAGCACTGCAATTAATGTATTAGCGGTGTATCTGTCGAAAGACGCATCAGTCATCTCCGCTATCCTGCACCCAGTATGAGGCTAGTATATTTACTCGGGGACTGTCGTTCCACGCGTCTCGAAAAATTGCCCTTCCCTGATGACGATAGCGGCAAATAACTAAACGCGCGGCATTGTGATCACAGTGAGTCTGGTGTTTAATTTAACGTTCGCGGCGACGCAAACGTTCACACTTCGTCACTGTCTCAAGGCAAAATGATGTAGTAGTTTCACGACATGGTAGTCTTCTGAGCCCGGCTGTCGTCTCCGTCCAAGGGGTCCATTTGTTTTGCCTCAGCTCCTTTTTACCTTTCCCGTGAGGGCTCCCTTAACGTCACCTTCCTTGCACTTCTTAAAATCAGGAAGTCGCAACCCGTGTTCACATTCAATGTAGTAGCGCATAAAATAAAAACTATCTTGTTTGTGGTCAGTTTTTTGCTCTCGTAACATAAGCGCTTTCTGTGAAAGTGGTGCTGTATTAAGTACCGCTGACAACCACGCTATTTTGACCACATGCACGCGTTGTATAGCAGATAACGCCATGCTTGAATTTATTAGCATTCCAGGTACCGACTCTAGCTGCTGTCTGGCCTCGCTAACATTTCTTATAACGCCGCTCACGAGTTAACATTTTCATGCTTGATACTCGACCGCGGGCACTGCAACACTACTGTATCGACTAAAGTTTGCTTTTTAGGGCAAAATGGGGCTGCAACGGTTTCTTGTACATCAGTACAGAGGTTTGAGAAGTATTAAGGATCCGAGTGGGGATCCCTTCCTTGTTGAATGAGATACAGCCGACCTGTTTTGATTAGATTTGATTCTTCTTGAGAGTTCTACGACATGAAATAATACATTAAAAAAAGAGAAGAAATTTCTGGTTAACGTAATTTTTTTTTCTTTGATTCAAAGTTTGTATCAACGACATTGAATAGCCAAGAAGAAAAATAAGAGGGAATTACTCATTAACTA
>NC_139344.1:128840396-128842896 GCF_055883805.1 Amblyomma maculatum
GCCAAGTCCAGAGCGAAAGAAGGTAAAAAAAAAAAAAAATAAAAAGCTGTGGAGTGAAAGAAAAGTTGAGAAAAATGCGGCGCTGGTGATTTTGGCCAGGTTCCTTTGATCTCGAGGAGATCCGCCCCGAAGGCTCTCATCCGGGGGCGGCGGCTCGAGCCTAAGTCGGTCACCTTCTCCTCCGCAGCCTGTGGCCAGTTCTCGGCCGAGATGAGGAGGGTCTGCCGGCTTTGTCCGAGAGCAGTTCACCGAGCGGCCGGGGCACTACTCCGAACAACAAATAGGGAAGAAAGAAACAATAACAAAAGGAACAGAAGATCCAAAGATAGAGTCCTTTAATTAGAACTGGGCGTAGTCTTTTAATTACACAATTAAAGGCAGACTCCCGCTCTCCTAAAACGAGCCTGCTTGCTTTCGTCTTCTCCCTCCCCCAGGTTTTCCCGCGTCCATTTTGGCGGGGCTTCTGAGGGAACACGCTTGTGCGGGCCACTGGCAAAACTGAGGAGATAGAATCGATGCCAACGACGCTGCGCAAAACTCCGCAAAGCAGAATATACGAATAAAGAAACAAATGTGCAAAATATGAGTGAAAAAGACGTTTTCGCGTGCCACGGTCAGGGTTTAAACCTGTGCGCCGAAATAATTTTATAACCAGAACAGTAAACTATGAAAGGGGGACAACTAGCGTAATGAAAACGCCGGTGCAGTTTGCATTTCATCTCACACGTTTCCCCTTGCTTAATCTCCCTCAACCATGGAATCCAGTCACGTTCCCCCCCTCAAGTTTTGTGGCTTTGCGCTGCTCCTGAGACGCGACAGGCCACTCTCTCCTCTGTCACGCGGCTCTCAGGCACGCCGCTCTTATTTGCCGGTTTATTTTATTTTGTGTCTCTTTTCTCCCGGTTACTTGAGCGAGTGTAGCGAGCGTTTAATTTTTTTCTTTGTCTTTTTCTGTTTAAGTTCTAAGGGCTCGTCTTAATTTTGGTACCTAACAGCTTCAAATAAAAAGTTGACAGAGTGTTGCTTCGGCAAGCTCGGGGGAGGCGGAAGTAATAAGGGACAAGTTGCGTTTTGAACGGCGAGCAGGGGATGCTGAACGCCCGCTGTCATCGGTGTGAAGGAGCGCTTGCTTTCGGCTGCTTGCGCCGCGCTGCTGGACGGATTATTATCCTCATTTTCGTCTCAGGATGCCTCATTAAGGTTCTTTCTTCATACCCCTGGGAGGATCGCTGACGCCGAGCCAGTCCGCCGACGGATTAAAGCAAGGCAAGTACGTGACTCCGGCGCTTCGAGGGTTCGCGTAAAAAAAGAAAAAAAAAAAAAACCCCGCGTATAACGATGAAGCCAGGCGAGAGTTTGTCATTGATTTTGCGTTGTTATCAACGTTTGGGCTCCAGTTTGTTTTTGCTTTTTCTTCGAAAGGTGGACTATGCCTCATAAACCTTCACGCTTGATGTGCGATGAAATTACGGCGTAGCGGCACGCGGAAAGCTGGTTATTACGGTTTTTATAAAAGCAGCGTACTATGTCTATCAGGCGCACCTCTTTCTGTGCGCTGCATTGGGCTTAGAGACGCAGGAGGCGCCGATACAGTGCGGAGATCCTGTCGAACAGTTTAACTGCGAATTCGTCCTTCGCTGCCGAACGTATAGCAAGGAGGGGGAAAAAAAATAGGGGCTCTCTTAGCATGAGTAGAATTCCGGTGCAAATTTCAACGCATCGGTTTGCGTTTATTTGCGAGGTCGTTGCCTTGAGGAAAATAAAAACAAAATGGCGGGTTAGACCTGATAGAGCAGCAAAGGAATGAACAGGAGAGAAAGCGCGCAAACTGCGCGCTCCAGGGAAGTTCTGCAGGACTAACAACCTCCAGTACACACTGCTGAATCCTGTCTCTTTCTGAGCGAAATGCGTCCCCGTGCATGCTCCCTCAGCTCCGTCAACGAGCAAACACGATGACTGCCGACCAGAGAGGCGCAAGGTAGGTTCTCGTCTCTGCGATCGAATAGCGGCGTGAATATATAGCTCCGAGTGTGCGGAAGGCAATCAGGCGGAAGGAAGAAGGAAGAAGGGGGAGATGATGAACAGGCGAAATGCCTGGCGAAGCATATGCGGCGGACTCGTCACTCGCGCGCCGCCAAAAAGGGGAGCGAGCACCAGCGGCGCCGGCCGTTGAAACGGGAGTCGAAGTGACACGAGACAGCGGCTCCCTGGGTTGGCAACGACGATGCGCGTCCCTCGCAGGTTCTCACTGGGGCAGAAAGGAGGCCCCGGCACTCCTTATTTTTGCCGAAAATGCTCCTTCTACTGCTCTTGCGCTTCCCTTCTTTCCCTACCGGCTTCCTTTCACGCCGTAGTCGCAAATTGAGGTGCGCTGGCTGAGGCAGCAGCAACATGACCCTCTGGTCTTTGACGCGCTTGTAGCCGCTTCCAATGTGCCAAGCGCCGGTATGCGAGAAGGTATACGTGGAGGCGCAGTGCCTTTTCGACCCCGCTCTTGCCA
>NC_139344.1:128847896-128920396 GCF_055883805.1 Amblyomma maculatum
TGGTTATTAGTCAACGCAGGCAAATCGCTTCTTTGTCTTTTAGCGCTGCGTCCAGGCTGAGAAGAAAGCGTTATATGGGCACTGTGGACAGCTTTATCGCGTTTTCTGTTCTGAGTGAAAAATAGATTCTGATATAGCCTTTTGACTACATTAATTCTTGCTCGGCAACAAGAGATGCATTCCATAGTCAGAAAATCGAACTGGAAATCGGAACAATTTTAATCGAGTAACAATATACTAGCCACAGTCCCACAGTTCACCGACGTGCATCTGAATACGATTTAACCTTCGACCTTTCCGAGCGCTGGGAGAAATAGATTAAACTCACAACTAGTAGGCATGAAATTCAGACTGAGGTAAAGAGATCACATTCGCTAGCCCCCTCGGCAGTATAGCACACCGCCATGTCGGTATTTTTCTCATACATGGCATTTATTATATCCGAATATGTACAGGAAATGATGTACATACTATTCACGAAGCACTATAAGCCATTGGTGAGGATGGTATCTCCACGTTTTAAGCTTTCAGTCTTTCACGCTGCACTTCAGATGTAGTAGTCTTCATCGCCTTGGTCTCCTTTGATAGCTGCACGAAAGACCGCAAGGGAGGCATTCATTCATTCATAAATCTATATTCACAAAGATGACCTGAGGCCTAAAGGGGAGCGAGAAGTGAGTTGTTCATTTTGAATGTGTGGTTGTATTTTGACACTTGGCCTCAAGGTGGTGGAGGGAGAGAACGACTTTGATGTTCGGTGCCTCACGCGAGAGTTTTCTCTACCAACGCAAGTTTTTGCTGCCCATTGATAGCTGTATCGGAAAAACTCGCGTCGCAGTTCAGCCTACACGTGTCTGAAGAGGTTGTACTCGGGTAAGCCTTTATGCTAACCCTGGCTCCTTCGGATTATCAGCGCAGAGTATCACCTTGCCCGATGACGACTCGACTCAAAGAGCGAACAAGCTTAGTGCAAAGCGTTCCAGTAAGACCGACGAAGAAGGCTAACGACGAGGTTCGCACGAGGAACACACAAGCTCATGTGAAGCGTTCCATAGTGCTACTGCACGATATTCCGCGCTTAAATATGCTAAACCCTCTGTCAGTTTTCTTTTTCGCTATAGAATTTAAACTCGTAAACTAAAAAAAAATAAAAAGAAGAATGCCGGGATCACCGTAAGAAACTAAGTAGCAGTGTAGCCCATCCTCATGGATACGCGCGCAAGAATCTGGTTGTTGTAACAACAGTTTGCCTTCAGGAATAGCAGGCAGCATTGAAGATGCCTGTATTCTGCTTAATGTCGTTTTCCACCGCGCAAAATCTCCGTTTTGAATTAAAGTGGCCTGTTCATAATTTTAATGATGTAGCCTGTCAGTACAGGTGGGCTGAATTTGTCCTCGGTTCTCCTGTAAGGACACAACTATCGTTTCAAAATATATGCCATGCGCTATTAATTCGATATAGTCACTTGCGCTGTATATAACTAGTAGTCCTGAGCACGCATTGAAAGTCCCGAATTGTCAAAGTAGCTACCATCAAGGACCCGTCATGCTAACATTCGCTTGAACGATGCTGATCTCTGCAGTCGAAAGCTATAGGCATAGTGCACCGTCGCTGTATAGACGGCTACGAAGTTCTTCCTTAGCGTTAGGCGGAAGCTTCGTGTGGCTAATGGAGAAGCATGAGAAAAACATGATCAAGCTTAATCCTCTATGAAATCATAAAGCAAAGGCTTTCCTGCGCAGTTCCCAACTGGCGCGGCGGACTCTTCTAACTGCTCGTTAGCGCAGAGACTACCTTTCCTCTTGCTTGCTGATCCCTCGTACCAGGCCACCTGATCTTCTTAGGTGCATCCAAAGTTCCTCTGGACTTCGGACGGGTTGCCCTTTTAAGGCTAAGGATACCACTGATCTCCATCAGCCAAATACAGACCACCCGACTCACAAATCCTGCTCTTCCACTCCCCGAACTTCTCGAAGCATTTGCTTCGAGAAGTTCCGCTCTGAGGAGTCACTTACTTTTTTTGCGACTGTTATCTGTTTGTTGATTGTTTGTTTTATTTCTTTTTCGCTTGTGTGTTTGAGTTACTTCGTCCTCTCTCTCTGTGTATCTGTTTTTGCGGTTAAGCCCTGCTATTCCTAGCAAATCCAGCGAACTAAGCAACCCGAAAAACCTCCATCAGTGCAGAGAAAGAGAGAGAGAGAGAGAGAGAGAGAGAGAGAGAGAGAGAGAGAGAGAGAGAGAGAGAGAGAGAGAGAGAGAGAGAGGGGGGGGGGGGGAGGGAGGGAGGGGGTTATATTGCTGTGAAACTTTCTTGCTCTGGAATTTCGTGTCATAATGAACTTTAGGTTTCTCAAATAATGTCATTAAGTACTTTGTGTAATTGATTTTTCGTTCAAGAGTAGATAGCCAGATTGCAACTGTAAATAAACAGTAGGCAGACACGTTGACACGGAGAAGAACATTGAAACAACATTGCAAAGTAAACTTTGGAGAACGTGCACACCCCAGTGCAAGCACAATATTAGGTGCTGACAATTGTCTAAATGTTGTCCTAAGTGTAATCCACCGCCCCCCCCCCCCCCCTCCCCCTACGTATCGTTTTTTTTTTTTTTTTTTTTTGCTCTTGCTTCCAAGTCTACCAAGTTCAGAGCACCTATCACTTTGAAAGCACTTCTTACTACTACCACCATAGAAGCTGACCCGCCGAGCAGAGCTGCATGCTGGGGCTTTGGTAGGATAATAATGTCTTGTGCCTAAGTGCCATAAAAACGTCAAAGATTATGAAGTGCTTGAGGCCTGCCAAACTTGTAAAAATAAAGTAGTGTAATTCTCTTGAGGGTTGGAGGGAGGGGACGGAGACTACACATATGCGTGCTAAGGCCAGTGAATACTGCGAGAAATGCAAGGACAAAATAAGGCGACATACTCTAAGCGGTGAATGTGTGTCGTTCTTTCGTCCTTCTCTTGTTCGCACTGTTCACCGTATCAATGTCGAGCCAACTATAGCCTAGCTTGCAATGTTTACACAAATGCGAACGGTTATGAAGGATCACGGATGGTTTCAGTGAAACTATGGTTAAGATTTGGTTTGTCTTGTGGTGTTTAACGTCCCAAAGCGACTCGGGCTATGAGAGACGCCGTAGTGGAGGACTCCGGAAATTTCGACCACTTGGGTTCTTTAACGTGCACTGACATCGCAAGGCACACGGGCGCCTTGCTTTCGCCTCTATCGAAAAGCGGCCGCCGAGGCCAGGATTCTATCCCGCATCCTTGGGAACAGTAGTCAAGCGCAGTAACTACTGCGCCACCCCGATTATGGTGATGGTTTTTGATGTTTAACGTGCCAAAGTAGCTAAGACTATGAAGGGCACCGTAGCGGAGTTCTGTGGGTCATTTCGGCTGCCTAGGGTTCTTTAACGTGTACTGAAGTTGCTCGAACCCGGGTCTCTTGGTTCAACAGCTGAGCGCTCTAACCACTGAGGCGCTGCGGCGAGGTCACTGAAATGATAATCAGCGGACGACTTTCATTGCAGCGGCCTTTCCAAGAAGTCCGACTGGTGTAATGCGCTTTCGTTGTTTTACTAGAATGGGCCCTATGAGATGGCGCTGGTAGCCTTCGGGCTATCGTCGCCATCTTTGCGTGAAGGTGTCTGAGTTTGCTTGCCATTTTTCTTGCTAACCTCAGTGGAATACTACATTTGGATTTTTTTTGTACGCCGCAAGAAGCAAGTAACGGAGTGCTTCTCGGAGACCACAGAAGTGCGAAGCGTTAAGTGAACATGAAATTATTACAAAATGTATTGAAATTCAGAGATAAGCGTCGTCAGTGAAAAAAAAAAAAAAAAAAAAAAAAACCATAAGAGCGTAAAAAAAAAAAACACATATTCTCATCTCACGAAACGTATACAAAGCTAATGAACTGTGTGCGGCTGCGACTCTCGTGGCATCGCACTCGCGAGAAACTTTGGAACTACGCATAAGGCACAACGACGAAAACACAGCGTGGAAAAAAAAAAAGTGGTACGCTTACAGCTAGGAATGGCCGCATGAAGCAGCGCTGCTCGGTGAGGCGCCCATTGTAACGAGCGCAGTGACGCTGAAAGCCGGTTGTCGGCGTGCGGAGAAAAACGCCGTGCCGGCTGTGGCGCGCACGCGGCCCTCAGGGTCCAGAACGGATGGCGCCGGGTGCGCTCACGCAAACGCTGATGCCCGCTTTTTATTCAGGCGGCGCACCCTCGCTCTGTTGTCGCCCAATGGCTCTGTTTGTCTCTATTCTGCTTTTCGTTTTTGTTCTTCTCGCGTTCCCGGGCCGTGTCTCTTTGGTCGGTCACCGCAGCACGCAGAAGGGCATCGCACGAAATGGCAGAGCCCAATGTGCGGAGTGAGCAGCCACTTCCCTCGTCGGCGTAGCAAACGAGGCTTCTCCGCAGCAGCGCGGTATTGCGATCTACAGTGGCCGTGTGAACGCATTGCGCTATTTCAGGGGCGACAACTAAGGAGCTAGGGAGATGCTGTGTGGGCACTCACAGGGAATATATGGTGCGTGCGCGGCGCACGTTGCCGTTTTGAACGTTGCTGCCACGGCGGCATTGCTTAGGCGGACGAAATCACGTACACACAAAAAGACTCGCGGCCGTCCAACTAGGTGCGCGCGTGATGATGGCCGAGAGAGAACACCCGCATCAAACGCACTCGCGTTCGCACAGATCACTATAGTCTCTTTCCCCACTGCCAACGTCAAAATACTTGAGAGTGGCTTCGTCTTTATGTGCCTGATTTCAAGAGACGGAAAATTACGATGTTAAAATGCGTCGAGCTCTCGTGATTATCCCTGCATTGTTGAGAAGTTTAGTTACTGTTTGTTTTGCTTCTTTTTGTTAACTATAATACGAGTTTCTGATCATTCAATGCGTGCTTAACTGTAGTAAAAGGTCTCCGAATACGGGCCTGCTACCTGCAACAAACGCAGGAAGTAGACAGAGCTCGCTACGACCATGGACTACGCAGTATGTGGAGCTGTGGTTATCCTAAAAAGCCCCCACGCCACACTATTCGCATCGCAGGTCTGCGACTGCACATTGTCTCTCGAATCACAAACCTAGAAAGCCACGCGCTGGTTGACTACAGACTGAGCTGATTAGTTTGCTGGATGCTCGAAAACTTCTCCTTTTGGCTCCAGGAAGAATAATTTGCTGCAGACGGGGTTTGCTTCCTGCTGCACATAAATGAGGGATTTTGGAAGGGCGGTCTGTGCATCCGGAAGCGATTCTCTTTCGGTAATTTGGATGTGTAGGTTGAGCAGCTCTGACTTGTTTCGATATATTAACCGATTATTGCCATAGGGATTAGTGCTGTCACGAAGTTATGCTGCAAGATTCGCTGGGCGGCGTAGCGATTCGAAAATTGCCAACAGTGCCTAGTGGCCTGTAATTGAAACGGCACAGAAATACATCGGAGGCTTCATTCGCATTTGGTGCCTACTCCGTTTTCTTCAAGATTCCCGATTCTTCCTCTTCTTCTTCTTCTGCCTTGATATATGGCACATACCCACGAAGGGAGATTGGTCAGGGTTCAGTGTGGACTGCCAAATGTCCTGCACAAACTGAATTAGTGCATTAAAGTAATTGTCAACTAAAATTCTGCGATCGACAGTGACAGCTCTTCTTTTTTCTGTTCGTCTGCTTCGTCATGAGTAAAACCTTAGATATTTTGTTTCTAAATCTATAACTTACGCCTTTGCAGTAATATACGGATAATCGACAAGTATAAGCAGGCAGGAAGTCGGGAATTGTTTTTTACTGTGCACTGCGCCGTCATTAAAGCAACGCAATCTGACGTGCATTTTCGCCGAAGGCGAACAAGTACCAAACGCCTATACCTACCATCGTGCCTGAAGTGAGCGTGGAAATAGTGATTTAATTTAGGAAGGCAAGCGAACACTCTGGATACGTCTTTTTTCACTGATGCGAGATCTTCTTACGTCTTGTATATGAAGCATAGCTGAACTTTGGTGCATATCTATCTTTAATTTCGTTTTTGCGTCCACGAGCTCTTGGAAGGTATGCCTTATGCATAATTCCGATGCCTCTCTGCCTTTCGTTTCCAGTTAGGTGAAAGAATTGTTAGATGCCGGCCAAAGATATGCAGACACCATCCAATGGCTGCTTCAACCGCTGCGCCTCTGCAAGCGTTTGTACGCTTTCATGCCTCCATGGCTATTCCGTTTACGATTGTGCTTTCACAATTTATGACGACCTTCTCTACTCGAATGATCGCCCTGTCTCCGTGCGAGTGCATGTTGGGGCAGTTTTGTTCGCCGCACTGCCGTCTCCCTTTCCAGAATTTTACGAATTTTCGTCCTTCAAAACGACACAATGATCATAAACAACTATACAACTTCTTCGACATATTTCCTTTGGCTTTTATTTGTTTTTTTTTGTTTTCCACATGAGCACTTCAAAATGTGAGCAAAAACAAAGAGCGGCATAACAAACGGAAGCGTTTTCGCGGTGTGTCTACGCCCACCGGTGATGATTAACTGGTTGCGAGGGAAAGGGGCGACGCCCGCGAATCAAGAAAGACCTACGGGTTGCCGTCGGGCGCGGCAACCGCGGTGTGCCCTGATGACCCCCGCAACAATTCTTCAAACAGCCGGGGTGTCACAACAGTCGGAGGAATGCGGTCGCCTTTGCTACTGACGAGCCACGGGGTGCGTAAGGGTGCAGAAGGCTCGGTCGCAATGTTCAGACAGGATGGCCGGCTCATTGCTTCCGTTCGTCGCAGTGCGCCTATACGGGCCCCGATAGAGCATATACGCAGACTATTGGAGCATGTCAGTGCGGCGTCATGGACAGTAAACGGAAGCTAATGCATTCATTATAACATCGAATGCACTAACGAAAGGAGATAATAGAAAAAAATGTTCGGCCGACATTTTTTAAAGCCAGAGTCCGCATATATGAAATTTAACCGCTATAATTCAATTAGAGACCACTGTCCACCGCTGCGATTTCTTGACATTTCGTGCAAATTGCTCTGTATCGTGGATACCGCTCCCGTTCAATATTCTCGATTGTCCTTTCGATTCTTCTCGATCACCAGGTTTCGTGTCGATTCTGTCAAGAAATTTGAACGAGTGTTGCCTTCCTTTTTTGTTTCGTTTCATTAGCGTGCTCAGCCGTAATAAGGTACTTTGTAACTGAGGCTGTCCTCGCGGATTTGGCAGGTATGCAGTGTATACGCTCCTAACAAGCACCTCTGTGTTCAAAAGGAATGCCATTGATGCCGCTCTTGTTACATTTATTTCATTTTGAAATAGATTCTCGAAATTATAGTATTTTGTGAAGATATGGTAGTGTTTAATGCTTTTTGTTGTTGAGATCCAATAATAGCAGTCCGTTCTGTTTTGGCTGGACAGGGTATAGAGTATCAGCAGCGCGGGTTTTATTGCAGTGGGAAAAAATAATTAAAATAAAAATCAAAAAAGAAGAGAGAGGAAAAAACTGAAAACCTGCAAAGACATCAGGTGGGGCTCGGTTTTATCGCGCTGGTTGCGGTGACAAATAATGAACCGTAGCTTCTTTTGTACCACAAAAGAAGCCGTGGCAAGGCCAAGTTAACTGGAGTGTGCGAAGTCGAGCCGAAGGTGATTACACGTCAGATGACTCGGCCTGAGGAAAAGCTACGGGGGGCATCCGGGCTGGCAGGGAGCGGAGGTACATGCAGGGAGGAAGTAGACCGGCCGGGGGCGCCGAGTAAAAGGCGCAAGCGGGCAATCTCGGTGCCGACACGAAAAGAATTCGTCGTCGCCTTGCACAGTCAGACAGACAGACAGGAGTCGCCTGCGCACGCCGTGTCGGGGGACATCTCGGAGCCGAAGCGCGATAAACGAGTCAAGAAGGGAACGGATAAAATCCGATTGCTCGCTGTGCCTGCGCTGCTAACAAGACGACGGCGGCAGCGGCGGAGCAACTCGAGACGACAGAAGAGGCAGCGCTGCACAAAAATACAGGACAGAAAGCACCTCCGGCAAGACAACGCAGAGGAACAGTGTGAAGCGGTAGGAATAACGGGAAACGAATGAAAATCGTACTTGGAAAAGTGAAGAAAAAAAAATCGAGGTGTGTTTGACAGAGCGGTATACACGTATATAACAAAACGGAAAGGATAGAACATGGGGGAGAGAACACAAGAGGGCGAAAGAGCGGGTGAACTTTGATGCCTATCCGACAGGCAGCCGGCTTGCACTGACGTCTGTATTGCTCCCAAGACGGCGCCCTTTCGTGCCGCCTAGAAGGTTTGGGATCTCTTTCAGCCCGATTGAGCCCGTTTTAATTTTGGAACCACCGGTCGGCGGCGTCCTCCTGAAAGCGGAGCGGAGAGGAAGCAAGGAACTGCGGGGAATTAGGAAAAAAAAAAACAAATACAAGAAGTGCCGCCCTGTTTTGAACCGTCCAGTTCTCACAAAGTGACACTTGACAAGAAGGTCGCAACTTAATGGCTTCTCTTTCTTAATGTGTTTTTAAGGCTTCGGATGTGCGCTGTTTTCGATCTTGGCGATGGTTCGGCAGAAGTGTGAGCAAAATAAGTTAAGAGCAGATGCGTTATAACTGTAGCGCTTAATCAAGCTGCGACCTCTCTGGTTATTCCCCTTCAGTATGCTGCAAAGGGGCTTGTTCTTCGCTGATTTCTAGAATAAGCTGTTTGCGATTGCTTTAATCCTGCGTAGGAGAGAAGCAGTTTATCTGATGTTTTGGGCAAGTAGGTCGCATCCTTAGCCCTTGCATTCTGGGGTCATAGAAGATAGTGTCCATTAGCCAAGTTCAATCGCTGAGGTGTAATGTCAAGAAAGAACGCTGTTAATATCTGGTTCTGAGCATTCGGTAACGCTATTGCTGCTGATTTCGAGGAGCACTGCGCCATCGTGAGAAATCATATTTATATAAAAAAAGCATAATAATAAAAAAAGAGAGATGCGCCTGATGTTGCAGCTATTAAAGACGAGTTGTGATCACTAGTGGTGATGAATTGTCGCCGATTAGTGAGAACCTATCCCCATTTGCAGGTTATCATTGAGGTTAAGATGATGTGGTTTTTATACCTGATGCTTATGACAGATCTTGTCAAATGCAATTGAAAGTTTAGAAAAATACAATCGGCATGTAATCGCCGATAAGGTAGGGCATGTTTGTAACGCGTGAATGACAACACTTGTGTCTCGCATGAGTAGTGCTTCCAAAATCCACCCTGCGCGCTGTTCAAAAATGAGTTTTCTTCCAAGAAACAGAGAATATTTTAAAAGGGTGTGCGCTCTAAAAATATTTTAGGATTACTCGTGAATGTGTTGCTCTGGGTTTTATTGCGCATACATTACTAGTGAATGATAATGGCCTGTAGTTGCGAGGTTACTGCTAGTTACCAGATTTGAAAATTGAGAAAACCTTCCCAGTGTTTCATTCAAAAGATGGCAAGCTTGAATGCACGACTGCTGAAAAAAAAAAAAATGATTGAGGATTACGAATTAGTGCTCTTCAAAAGCTTCGTATTGATACACCAAGCGCAAGCATATAAATATGTTTTAAAAGTGACAGTATTTTTTCCAGTGCCAGCTGAATTAATAAAAACAGGGTGCATACACGAAAAGCTTTGTCAAACTTAGGAAACCTTGAAAACGTAATCCTGGCAACGTTCCGTGAAAATGATTTCATTTAGATGTTCAGGACAACCGTTTTGTGAAACATTTTCCCCGACTTTTTCTTTTGATGAAATAGGTCAACGTATCTCAAGTATTTACGCAGTTCTTGATCTTTCTCAGATCATACAGTGTACAGCAAGATGCACGTAGTCTTCTCTCAGTGCAGGGAATTTGTTACAGAAAATTTTAAGCTATCCTGAACATATCGGGCATTATTGTGATTAGTTTGTGAGCTTTCATTTTAAAATGTCAGCGAAATAAAATTTTGTCGCTTTGAATTACCTAAAATTACAAAGCTTGAAACATTAAACGTTAGCGCTATGTCGAGTACCTTTCTGTAACAATGCCGCTAGTCTCTTTTGCCGTGTAGAGCTATTTCAAAAAAAAGTCCGGATGTACAGTATCAACTTGTCAAGAGTATAGCTAACAACGTAGAAAATATAAAAGCCATATAAAATTACCAGTCCATCGCTAAAGTACGAGATGAAGAGATTCACACTCGCGAATTGATTTATTTTATTTAGCATCACAAGTTAAGCACTGTCGCTTGACCAGACATGACATCTTGGAATTTCGTCGATAGTGCTTGCGTAAAGTACACTCATTGTTCTGCGTGTGCTTATGCCCCCCCCCTCCCCCCCCCTCTCTCTCTCTCTCTCTTTTTCTCGCAGTCTCGCCACAACCGGGACGGTAGCGCCACCTATGTGGAGGAAGATGAAGACAAGTTCCTCAGCAGCGAGGACTCGGTTGCACCGACGGCACCCAAGGCGCTCCCCCTCGACTTTGGTCAGTGCATCCACGTTTTTCATGCATGCTATACCGTTTATCTCAGCAGCGCGACCATCCCCGCATGTCGATTGGTATGGACTTATCGGCGCCTATTCTTCGCCGCAGTACCTTACTTAAAGAGCTAGAGTTTTGCTTTGGGCTTGTTGGTCAGAATGCATAACAATAAGCGGTAGCGCGAAAAGACAAGGACGAACATAAAAGAGGACTGGCGCTGAACTGTCAACAGTTTATTGAAAGCAGGGAGCAGCATTTATACCCAATCCACAACCCACGGGACTTCAAGAGACCAAGAATAACATAAATTATCAACCAAACATCGTACTTCTAATGCTCTGAATGCAAGTTAAACCCTTATTTGTAAAATTTTCAACCTGCCTCACAGCCATACGTAACCGGACCCAACGAACTGAAGGGTGCAAGAAATCACAAAAGAGACTACGAAAAAACAAACGAAACCTAAAACAGCAACGACAGCAGAGTCATGACCATCGAATACAAAGCAGTT
The DNA here is from genome assembly GCF_055883805.1 of Amblyomma maculatum. Classification (NCBI taxonomy): domain Eukaryota; kingdom Metazoa; phylum Arthropoda; class Arachnida; order Ixodida; family Ixodidae; genus Amblyomma; species Amblyomma maculatum. The sequence continues at coordinate 128,858,886 of NC_139344.1, forward strand.
TTAAAAGTAAATGTTAAAAACAACGTCAACAAACAAAGGAAAGCAAGTCGGAACGAAAGATGGGTCAAATCTAGGGCGCCGGACCATTGGGCACGGGAAGATTAAACAATAAAATCAACCATTAACACAGAAGCAGTGTGAATACATTGAAGCGTAAGCAGGGTTACATTAAAAACCGTTCTAAAAAGCCTGATACCTTGTTAGTAAAACAAAAGGAATGCTGACATACTGTTCTCCGGCCTTTGCAATCAGCAGTGCCTCAGACTTCAGTCCGAGCCCGTGCTTTGATCATTGTTTTTGAAAACAGTAGCTCAAACTTCTTTTCAAACGCTTTGCACGTTTTGCAGTGCTCTTCCTTATGACCATTAGCTTTGTTACGTACAAGCCGTCGTTGCTCAAGCAGTCTCTCATTGAGGCACCTGTTAATCTGTTTTAAATCTAACTACCATTGTTGAATGTACTATCCTCAGTCCAAGAAAAGCATGCTTCCGCTTGATAGCGCGGACTCGAAACTGATTAAGCGCGTCATCGTGTCATCGGCTATCCAATCTGCGCTGACCAAAAGTTGTCCGCAGTTCTTGCAGAGCAGCGTTGAAACACAGGTTCAACGCCTCCATAGCGCAGGTTACCCTTCACAAATTGGGCGTAGCATCTCGGAGACCCTGCTGCGGAAGGTCAAAGGGAAAGTTCACAAGCATAAGCAGCCCAAAAAGCGGCCTCCGGCTGTAATCTCGTACATCCGTAAGTTGTCCCGCAGCTTAAAGAAGGTTACAAAGCGTAGTGATGTGAATGCTTTTTCAGCCCCTTGCAAACGTGCTATAGTGTCTGTACCCTCCTGACAAATCCGAAGGAAAAGTAGTGCCTTTCTAAACACACACATCGTTTCACTGATGTGCCCACTTGTGTGATTGATGAGATCCCGCTGAAGTGTGACCGTGTCTACATCGGCCAGACTGGCAGATGCCTCATTGAGAGACTGCTTTAACAACGACGGGAACAAAGCCGATGGCCATCTGGATAAGCACACTACAAAATGTACAAAACGTCTAAAAAAGGAAGCGTGTACAAAAACGATAATCAAAGCAAGTGCTCCTACTGATTCGAAAGGGTCATCTTTGATGCACCGCAGACTGCAAAATCCGGATACCAATGTGTCAGCACCCCTTCTCTTTTACTAACTGACAAGAAATTTGGCGTTTTTGAACGAGTTTTCGATAAAATGCTGGCAGATCAGTGCCAGTCCTGTTGTCATGTCTTGATCCTTGCATTTTCGCGCTGCCTCTTATAAGTATCGGCCCGCCAGGGTGGCGCAGTGGTTAGGGCGCTCGACTACCTGTGCCCAAGGACGCGGGATCGAATCTCGGCTTCGGCGGCCGCTTTTCGATGGAGGCGAAAAGGTAGGCGCCCGTGTGCTCTGCGATGTCACTGCACGTTAAAGAACCCCAGGTGGTCGAAATTTCCGGAGTCCTCCACTACGGCCTCTCTCATAGCCTGAGTCGCTTTGGGACGTTAAACCTCAAAATCAAATCAAATCACACAAATCTTATTAATATCTACTTAAAGGAGCTAGGGGCGTGCCGAGAAGAAAGTATACTCTCACAGAATCACCGCAAGTTTTTCAAGGGCTTGGTGCAGAATGCGCCAATCCACTGAGTGTCGCAAAACCGAACCTATATAGGGCACGTGCGTGCTCACATCAAGCGTGAGTTCTCACCGGTGCTAGTTTCGGTTCACCGCACATGTTATGAGAGGTAGAGAAAAGACGTGGTACGTTGCAGAAGATATTGCACACTGCATTAGGTCGTGCGAACGAGTTGTGGTTTGCATCACATGTCGGGCACCACCTTGGAGTCAGTCAGCAGGCGTAGGGCTGTGCTTAACCACAATGTCTTCAAACAGCGGTGTCCGGGCCTCCGCCGTCTCTGTGTTATGGCAGTGTCGATACAGGTAGTAACTACCCGTAGATCTAATCTGCAGATGCCCTTGTACTGCTCTAGAAAGCTAATGCAGTACCTGTAATTTTCTAATTTGTTCTATTAAAATGAGGAAAAGGGGGAATTATTTTTGTGAAAGTAGTCGGATGACTGAATCGCTGAAGATATAAATTCTAAATGTTTCGACCTGAGCTCGCCCGTTTATCCGCCAACATATGCTGAAAGGAGGTGGCGAAGTACTAGCCTCCTGAATTCCCAAGCAAGGATTTTGGAACGGGCTATGCTTGTCGAAGGATAGTGGCGTCATGCGGATTTGTCCGAATTTCTGGGAATTGCTTAATGATGTCAACAATAGCTCTTGTAAAACCATAAAGTTAATTTGGGATGGCAGATCCGCGTCGCCTGACTGTACCACATTTTCTCAACAGTTAATTCTTGAAAATTCAAATGGCGTCCATACTCTGCCCCATAAAGAAACTGCCAGTTTAGAAATAAGTGAATGCTTTGCAAAAAGAAATGGAGCGAGCACTTGTCATGCGTAAATAAAAGTCCGTCTGGCTCTCGTTGTGTCGTTTCCAATTTCGTTCAATGCCCGCTCCTTAATGGCGCCGTATTGTGGGCGCGGGCTCTGTGCTTATTTGGCGTTTGAATGCGTTACAGAAAATGCTGATTGCATTGTGTTTTCGAGCGATCTGTTTAAAATGGCGGCATTCTTCTGTAAATAATGTACAGCGTTCTGCAACTTTATCGAACCCCCGTTTGAAAAATTCTCCCGCCTCAACCGGAGGCTCATTGCTATAAACTAGCAATAGTCATTTCGATTCATTCATATGGTTCATGATAACCTTAGCTGATCATGCGTCATACGATTCAAGGCAACAATAACTCTCAAGACGTATGCTAAAGAAGTGATCGGGATGAGTAAGATGGCAGGTTTTAAAGTTCCCTCTGTTTATATAAAAAAAGACACAATGGTGATCTTGTCGTAATCACTAAACACACCTGACACAATGCGTGAAAAATAGCCCAATTTAGAGCTTCATAATTTGTCAACATTGAGAAATCTTTATTTGCTTAAAGGGACACTAAAGAGAAAACTGAAGTGGGCTTGCATTGATAGAATGCCAATTCCCGATTACAAAAAATCCACTCTTACTGAAAACAGAGCTGTTATAAGGTAGTAAAGAGGAAGCACAGAAATACAGGTATCGCCGCCACAGCCGAAACGCGCAACTACAAATCACGTGACGCGCTAGGGATCACGGAGGCTGTCAAATGCGAATTACGTTGCCCGTTTGAATGCGGTCGTAGGTTCTGCCTCGAATATAATAACACGCTTTTATCATACGTAAACGACGGCGAAAAGACAACGTAAACGTTTCAAGGCAAATACAGAAATATACTTGGAGGCGCCACAGGCGCCCACTTCAGTTTTCGTTGTTTCAGCTCAGGCATTTCGTGCGCACTCGGATAGTTTGTTTGGACCTGAAGCGCTTGAATTACGAGCTTGGAGCAGCAGATGCGCCTTTCTGGTTCCCATTTGAGCATTCGGAGGCGCGAGCGAGCGAAATCCGCTGCCGCCGACACGCTCCTTCGTTCACACTTCTGCGCCAACATATCGCCGCCGTCGCCGCTTCGATTTCGACCTGACCACTCGACTGCAGCTACGTACGCCACGAAAAGCATACATATGCTAAGTACCGAAGGAAAAACGCATTATCATTCAATTGTTCACTAAATCATGGCACATCTGGCGAACATACTGCGTCAACAAGACCTTCAACGTGTTATTTGCAGGCGTCGTAAACAAAAGGGGCATACTTGCCGCTCATACCAAGGAGAGGGTCGATATATTGCGCTCGTCGCCCGTCGAAAAAAGGGCCTCGGGTAAAAAGTAAAAACTAAAAATAACGAAGCACCGGAAATACATTACAAAAGATAAAAAAATATCGATTGGTAGAAAAAAAAAATCGTCAGTAGCGGTAACATTCGAACTCGCCACTGCTTGTTTCGCAACGCTCGGCTAACGCCTAACCGCTCGGCTACGTCGCGCCACTGAAACCCTGAAAACATTTCTGGTCTGTATGTCATGGCCCCATTTACAATAGACTGTTTCAGTTGCCGGTCTAAAAATTACAACTTCTTCACCATCGGCGTATGCTGCCTGCTCTCACGACTTGCAACTAATGTTCTGGACGCCTATATGCGCACTATATTGTGCACTGGATCCATTTAACATGTGGAATTTCACAGCGCTGGCAAATTTAGTGGCGCCGGCACTTCGGTCATGCTTTGCTACCGTGGACGTAATTTTCGCTTAACACGGAGCTGTAGCACAAACCTTGAAGGAAAAAAGTGCGACGAAGCTTCAAAACTGACAAGCGCAGCAGCGAGGACACTATTTTGCTGGTAACTAAATCTTATTTGTATGTAAACATGTCGGGAAGCGTTGCGATGACCGAGGGCTTGGTTTGTTTATACACAGTGCAAGAAGGAGCGCAAAAGATTGAGAAAAATGTAAAGTATTGTGCATTACAAGCGCTCTATGTTTTTTTTTTTCTTCCTTTATGGGCCCATCGCTCGGTAAATTGCTCTCTTCATCGTTTTATTCATTTCTGCTGTGGCCGTCATTGCGAGTACGCTGTTGCCATGTTGGCCCTTGAGGGATGCGACGCCGCGGGCCACGCCGGCTCGCTAGCTATCACGGAGTCTCCGCTTACGTCATAGTGTGCGGCACTCAACTCCGACTACGTAGTCGGAGGGCACAGTTTGAATTCGACCGGCGGGAATAAGAAAAAACCTCAACTTCTTATCGCAATATCTCAGCAATTATTCGATTTTTTGCTGCCGGATATGCGGCGACAGTGTCACCAAATGTAGTTTATTAGATTTTCATAGCATCTTTGGATGTCTTTAGTGTCCCTTTAAGTACAGGGTGATAAAATAATTGGTCAACGGTTATGCCCTTCTGCACGCGTGTTATGTGCATTGCTTCTACCAACGTCTCACATTGTTTAGCTGTCGCTGACTCCACACACTAGGAAGCACGTCATTAAATTTTCTGCAGATAGTTTTTGTCGAAGTGATGTTCAGGTGGGGCACATACACGCTTAGAGGAATCTTGATTAGAGACCAGCACGATGATCGACGACCATTGACACAGGACCTTGACTGAGTCGCTACTCCTGTTCTCTTCTCTTCTTATAAATATCTATAGCATGCAAAAGCAGGCATCTACGCAATCACTGTAAAGTCGCTTTCAATGTGGCGCGCTAAATTGTTAAGTAAACCAAGCAATCCGTTTCCCGAGTAAAAGGCAAAACTGTCTCATTGTTCAGCGTAAAAAGGAGGTGAATTCCTTTCCGCGCCTTGATCGCTCTGGCGCTCTGCTCCCTCTCACCCCACGGTGTGTCATCCTGCTGCACCTGCGAGTAAGTCTGCTTTTGGTATCTCTACGCCGCGGCGCTGTCCATGCTATTTTCCTTATCCCAAGCCACATCTTTCGCTAGGATTCGCGTTCTCCTATTCCTCCTGCCACTCCTCCACTGTGCTGCGTTGGGAGGACAACATTAAGCAAAGCCAAAGCGGGGGATGCGAAATTAGTAACTGTCACGGTAAGAAAAAAAAGATGAAACTATTGCTGCACATATCATGAAGGAGTGTAGCAACGTTAAAAACACCATGACCAAAATCAGCCGTGTGGCAAGAGTTGAGCGATAGCAGTCTCAGATTTTTGGAGATAGAAGAGAGCAGAGACAGCAGGCGAAGCGCGCGAACTTTCGTGATCATGAGACGTTCACATATTGTCAGTGAAGGAAGCGTCAGAAGCGTTGCTTATCTATGCTTCCATCCTGTGCCGCGTGCTGCTGCACATGCGTATAAAAATGGATGGGCGACTTAGGATTTTGATTACACGCGACGGGAGCAGTTTTGAACGCAAGTTCTGTCAACAACAGGTGTGAAAGACAGCGCCGTAAGGTTTCATTCCACCCGTCTCAGTAAAGTTCATTTCCTTATTTAGCTCTCGCGTGCTCTAGTTTCGCGTGCAATCTCTGTCAATGAAACGCATACACTGCGCCGCGTGCCATAGCTTGAAAGTTTCAACAACTTCTCTCTGTTTTTGACCACTGGGTTTGAACTTTGTTTTTTCGCTACGTGTGCGGCTCCGCGTAACGTCCCGCTCCTCCGGTACATGTCTAGATTATGCCAGTCACTGCAAAAGTTTACTTCTGTCACCATCTGCACTCGAAAAAACAAATATGCATGTCATAGCTCACAGGATTGTACACAAAGCTGTCACACTCCTGTATTGTTGCTCAAGGAGGGTCACTATAGGCGATTAAGAAAAGAGGTTGTTCTGAACGCTTTGGCCGAAACGCGATTCGTCGCAAATAACCGTGACCTTTGCAACTTCGAAATGCAAAAAAAAAAAAAAAAAGTGAATAATAATAAATTAAGATAAAGATCAGGTTCCGGGATTGAATTCAAGTATTACATATTTTACGTTTAATTTGTTTTTATTGCTTCGGCATATTCGCACAACGGAGTTAAACAGCAAATTCTCGCGTTCTGAAATCCAAAGTCATCACTGTCTGAAAAGACAGATTTTTGGAGATACACTGTAACCAGCTTATAAAAACAGAAAGAAGAAGAAGAAAAAAAACTTAGAAATACAGCCTGCGAAACAAATGAAACAATCCGTCTGTTACCAGAGTGGTCGTTATCGCGTTACTAGTTTCATCACTCTCGAGAAAATGTTTGCTACAATGTGACAGCATAGCGTTGAAGAGCTGACCTTTGTAAGCGGATTATCCGGTAACTTTTCCATTGTTGCTTTTTTAGGCACATCTGCCTGCCTGATGGGGAAGATAAAAAAAAAAAAAAGAGAAGGGAGAAAAAATGAAAACGAAAGAAAGCGCCCTAAGCCTCGGCACAATATGCACTCGGCGAATCGATGGACCCGAAAATTGCAGGCGTAAAGATGCAAAACAGCAATTTGCATGCATTTCAGGGAAACTCGAACTAAAAAGAAGAAACCCGACGTTCCTTTAGTTCCTTTCTCTGCTCTACATTCCTTTTTTGGTTGATTTTGGCCATGAGCACATGTGCGGCCTGATCTATTCCTTCCCACTCAGTTCTTCGCTTTCGGCTCTTTGCAGACATCAAGAATGTGTTCCTTTGAAAGCAGAGAAGACCAGGACGCCCTCGTACAAAAAAAAAAAAAAAAAGAAATGGTAAAAAACGGAAAAGTTTCGCAACCAGGTATACATCACGGTAGAACAAGACCTGTACGGGGGAGAACTATTGCACATGGTAGGCCGTTCGATTTTTGCTTTGACGTTTCACCTGACGGTTTTCGTCTAGCGGTCCACTTTGTTAGCACATTGGCAGCCGTTACGCAAGATTCGTTGCTCGATATGGCGCACCTGAACAAGGAGTCGGGGACGAGCGACCAGTCTGTGTTTGCTCTTGCGTAAACACAGTGGTTTCGCAGCACTCGCCCCCCGAACGTTAGCTGGGGTATTTGCACTTGAAGGAGTTCCCGTCCCTCTTCTGATTGCTCCGTGCCCTTCAGCGGAGCAGTCTGCCTTTCCAATGGCAACGCTGGAAAGGCAGTTGAGCGAGAGAAAAAAAAAAAAAAGAAGCCAAAAAGGCGCCTAATCTTTCAGTTTGACTAAATGACTGTGAACAGACATAAAATATACGAGAAGAAGAAGCACGCGATATTATTGGAAGCATAAGTGGAAAGTCTCCTCCGTTATATGTGAACCGATGGGTGGCGGCAAATAACCTACGCTAAACAGTACATTGCAATAACAGTTGCTAACTTTCGAGCAGTATGAATTAGTGCGGAAAACGGCGCTGAAGTAAACAGCAGACTCAAGAAAACGAAAAAGGAGCAGACGGGTTTTTAAGTTTATCGCATCTTCTTGGTGCGTTTCGAATGAAGACCTGTCTCTTAGAAAGTCTTAGTTGGGTCAAAATTGATCGCGTAAGCTGCAAGCTGGAATTATAGATTTTTTTTTTGTGTGCGTGCACGACTCCTTGAGAGATGACTTTTGAGATGACTTTTGCGTGCATGCATGTCATCTCAATCCCAACGATCGAAAAGCTATTGTTGCGATTTTTTGTGATACGTTCTCACTATATGCTAGAACAGCAGTCTGCAATTGATTTTTCAGAGATCACGGCCCACTTTTTATTTATTAAGTGCAGCGTTTATTTAAAGTTGCCAGAAATAAGGTGTTAAACAATTTAAAGGCGTTCTTATCAGAAAGCGAAGGATAGAAGCCAGCGAGTCCTTAATAATTTCTGGGCAAATCTGTCCGTTTTTTTATTTTTTTCAGTAGAAGTACCTTTAAATTGTAACATTCAAAAATGCAGTTCAAAAAACTTATGAGAGTAACAGCTAATTACGATTATATCGAACACTTCGCCTTGTTGTGTTAAAGAGTTTTTTTTTTTCTTCATTTGGTGATAAAGTTAATGCGAGGGAAGTACGAGGATCGAATACACTAACTTTACGCACTGTCAGTTTGAAATGCCGCTGGTGCCTGCTGTACTGTGTCTGCTTCTGTATGCTGTGTGGTGCGGCGTTCGAGGAAACGCCAAATGAAAGGCGCCGCACGGACGCCCGGATCGAACGCCCGGCGGAGTCAGCTTCTTATATGTGCGAATCGCCTAGTGACGTCATTACCTGATGTAACACCATCGTGACGTCAGTTCTTTTCATTAGACATGGCAGGATGTGATGTCGTTATGACGTCACATCTGGCCATGACGTCACTAGGTGATGACGTCATATTCAGTAATCTTTGTCATTATCACTGTCACTAACTACCAAGCCCGTTATACTTTGTGGCACGGGCAGAGGCTCTCTATTTTTATTTCCTTTTGTATGCCTCAACATAATATATGTCACTAACTACCAATAACTATCGTTATAGATCACTATATACCACTAACTAGCGGTGGCGGTCCCCATGGCAACCGCGCTGGCACGACGCTAGACAAGAACTAAGATACGTTTCTCACGAGCCCGGCGTGGCTGTCAGGATGATTGACAGCTATAGTGGGACAGGACGCCGAATGCCGGACGCGGCATGAGGCATTAAAGGCTTTCGCCTAATATATTTTTGTTGCGTAACAAACGTCAGCAGAATTACCTATCGGATTCTACTAAAACCAAAAATCCAGATATTTTGATCTTGTAAAGCGTGCTCTGCCTCAGCAATAGGCATTAGGAGGCGAAAACGTCCCTCGCTCGAACTGGTCGCAATGCAACTGCTGCGGCCGCTACCACCGTCACCGTCATAGCTACCGTTATGATTTAACTGCCCTTTCATGAAAGTAGAAGCATGCGCTGTTATTTTCTGTCGTATTTGAATGCTATGCTTTCTTGTCGGTTTTTCAAACTTCGTATCCTATCTATTGTTATGATGAACACTTGCACCTTCCAGGAACATTTTACTTCTTTCAAGGTTCATTGTTGGTCGCATGATGGCTACCATGGTTCTTATTTATAAATCGTGCTTTACATATTGTTTCAACAAAAATACTGCGTTGTTGCTCTTATTGGTGCTGTGCAGCTAAAACAGCTTTTGACTAGCCTTTTGAATTGATGCCTAATTTCTTAGCGATTTTTTTTTTTTTTTGCAGTCAAGAGGAAGTAATTGTGATGAAAAGAAAATAAGTTAAATTGTTGGGGGTGCGAATAGTACCCAGGACTTTCGAATCACCATACGGGCAAGCCATTCATATGCCACAAAAGCTGGTTGGTCAAAGGTGAATAAAACAGGACTTCATGTATGCGCGATGCGAACTAAAGGAACCCGATATCGCAATCGCGTTCTACCCTTAAGAAACATTTATAAAAAGACACTGTACGAGAGATAAATTTTATCTTTTTTTTTTTATTATATGCGATACCTTCTCGAGATGACCAAGAAAAATACTTGCTGAAAACGATGTTTTTTACCATTGTGGGACGTACTGGTTTTCTTTCTTTACGATGCATTTTCTAGCACGTTCGAACACGCGTTCGTTTCCTCCCTGGCACGTGTTCTTGTACGCACTAGCACCTTCCTGCAATGACTGCGTTTGTTTTATTGGTGGCCCTTCGTGTGTCTTGCTGACTCGCCGCGTACATGAAGTGTCTCTAACTATGTATGTGCCAACGATATAGCGTCTTCGTTGCTTGCATCCGCCAGGCCTGCCGCACCTGTACAGTGTGACAGAATTAGGTAATGAAATAAATTAACAAAATAATTATTGCTCTGAGGCGCCAACAAGTAAAGATTCTACTTCGTACACGCTATGTCATCGTTGCTGTTCTGTGGGTGCTTACAAGTTTCGTAATGAAAAGAATTGCACGTAAGTTTTCCTTTAGTGACAGCCCTCTCTATGCTGTTCCTCGCATATGGATGCGAGCAACGTGTATGCATTCCTTGCAAAGGGTTAGATTAGGCTAGAATTTGTTTTATTTCAGGGCAATTTTACCGGGTCGTTTAGCTTGGGCACCATATTGTGCCTACTACGCACCTCCCCACTCCGTCGATGATATTTCACACGCGCACAAAAAAAAAAAAAAATACTCATAGAAGGTTTTTACAAGATGGATGGTTGAACAGTATTAGCAGTATATGCGAGTTCAGTACGCTAAATATGTACTAAGAGTGCATAATGACAGCATTGCAGTAAAATGCATGTCGCGACGATACTCGCTCAGGTCTTCAATTAGCCCTAAAGAAAGCACTTTTTTTTTTTTTTTTTTGGACAAAACTTTCTGCCTATCTCCATCGAAAGTTAAATAACCGACGCTACACGCTAATAGGCGAGAAAAAAAGAAAAAAAAAACTATTCTCACTGTGTAAACGAAGCGGAACCTACCATTTTTCTCTCAGACAGGTGACGAATATTTAGAAGGCGCAGTTTTACGCAGTGGCCGAATTTATACTGCGTCAGCGTTGGTTCGCCAAAAGTCAGCGGGGATGACGTTGTGTGGAGGGAAGAGGAGAGTGCGGAAGCCCAGTCGCTATCTCCACTTGCCCACTTTCGCGCTGGGGTCATGCTCGCATCCATCTGCTGAGGGGCGTCTATACGTGCGGCGCGATGGAATTCGCTGCCGGGCTTTCACGCGCTGGCTTGTGCGCGTCCGTGCGGTGGTCCCATTTTCAGCCGCGAAGCCCCAAAGCGAGCAATGGCTCTCATCGGAGGCCGGGGGAGCCACGGTGGCTGGGGGCAAGCAGAATGGCGCCGCTCCCCGCACAACACGCAGGCGGTGGAATGCGGTTTCCTCCTAATTGCGAAATGGGGTCTGTTTGAGCATCCAATTGCGGCTCGTTCCGGAACGGGAGCGCCGCACCCCGGGCAACGAGCAGAGGGGGGCATCAGCCGCGACGATCCCATCGAGCGGATGGCTGCTTCCGAGAGGGTCGCCTGCCGTCGCCGCTGGGGTCTTTTCCGCCGCGCTCCAAGTTGAGGGGTGTTGGCAAGCCAGCCTGTGTGTCAGGTGTAGTCAGCCAGCAAGGCGTTCCCTCTTCCCAACCGTGGCTGCATCGCCAAATCCCTTCAGTCAAGACGGGGGGACTCTGCAGCCGCCACCGCAATCTCGTTACGGTAGTTCTCTTCGCCGGGGCTTCTTTCCGTTACATGATTCGGGCGTAGACACCAAGCGGCTCTGTGCTCCTTTCAGCCCCCTCCCACAACCACACACCCAACAGCGCTGTATCAAAATTTCACCGCGGTCTTTTCTCTCATTCACCTCCTCTTCTTTCTTTCCTCTACCTCAGTCTTTGATGCCATCTCTGGTCGTCTCCTTTGTCTTGTGTGGATATTTTTTGCGCAGACCGAAATAATAAAAAGGTGAAAAACAACTGTGCGATGGCGTTGGAGGCCTGAGTGCTACTTAGCGTGCACACGCGCTATCTTGTAAGAGAACGGTCTGCGGGCTCGGCATGTCACGGCAGTGTATCCGAATATGGTCACCACATCTTAACAGAGAGTGTGAGGAATAAAAAATAAAAACAAATAGAGGAAGGTTTAGCTGCGAGAAAACGCATTCGTGCATGAGTGGGGGCTTAGGAAGAGTTTCTTCGCATTAGAGTTTCCGCATGAAAAACGAAATCAAAGAACGCACAACTTTATCACGCTGTTGATGTGAGCGCCATTGGAAGCCTTTAAAATGCGGTGCCCGCAATCAGCGCGAAAACAAGGGAGCGTCGCATTACAGATGGTGGTAGCGCAGTTACGTTAGAAGGTATCCACATTGCAACAATATACCAGTCGGCGTAACGGTGGTTCACAAAGTTACGTGGCGGTGACGGCGAGTAAGCGAGTCCTAAATTCGGAATTCACGAGGAACCTTAAAATCAGCAGAAAGAACGTCTCGTGGGGACCCGTCCGTGTTCTTCCCATTCTTTCGAAGACACCTGGCAGTCAGTACACTGAAACCGCGCCTGCATTTTGCAGTATGTCTCGTTAGAACAAAATGTTGAGAAACGAACACAGGGAAATTTGTGTCGTATGGCGCACCCATCTGTAGCTCCTTTAAGTTTACGATAATCGAGGACATGCTCAAAGCAGTCTCCGAAGAGAAACTTAAAACAAAAAAGACAAACATGAAAACAAGCAACTGCGATGTTCTCCCAGAGCATCACCGCACCACTTTACTCTGAAACGACTTTCACGGAGCCGAGGCCAGAAGAGTGGAAGAGACAAGGCTCCTTTATCGTAGTCTCGGTGCGCGGCTGTTGGTCTCCCAGGGAGGCCTCTCCGCGACAGGGGGCTCGTGTTGCGCCCAATTGGCCGGCCTGCTGCTCCTAATGTCCACACGCTGCTGAACTCACGCACGCACGCGCCGCCGTGCTGCTACTTTGGCTACAAACTCGCAGGAGGCCTCTATGCCACTGATGCCGCTTCATGCTTCTACTGCGATCTGGCGCTTGGTTTTCTTGTTGCTCTTTTTACCCGGTGTGTGTGTGTGTGTGTGTGTGCGTGTGCGTGTGTGCGCGCGCGCGAGCGCCAGGCGCTGGATCGCCCGCCGCTCGCGTCCCAGCTCAACAGCGCGCGTAGTACAGCGCAACGGCGGCGGAGGTGGCGCCAAACGGCCAGAAACGAGCAACGTACAGCGCGAAACCCGCCTTACCTCGTCCGCGTCGCGGCTGCCGCCATCTGCGTGCGTTCGTGTGCGCGGGCGAAAGAGAGAACGCAGCACTGTTTCCCCTCGCTCCTCCTCGACTCTTTTCTTTCTCATTTCCCTGAATCGCTCTTTTGGTTCTTCCTGCAACATTTGCCGCTTTCACTCTGCTGCTTTTATTATTATTTTTTTACGCCCCTACTTTCTCAATTTGTGAACGACTGCGAGCTTCTTTACCGCCTACAGCGCGTCCGTCGTCCCAGGGCAAATTGAGTTACTCTTTTCACGTCTTTCAGTGCTCGGGTAATATATAAATATATTTCTCTTTTTTTCCTCCCTCCCTCACGCTCGCCCTTCGTTCCAAGCTAGGTCTCTATCTTCCAATATTTATACTGTTTGTGTGGTTCAACAAGCCCCTCGCGCTTGTTCCGCCTTCATTTCTGGCTTGCCTACGGCGCATGTTTCTATTCTTTTGCTTGCGTAGAGCAAATTTCTGCTCGCGCGTCTGTGGTGTGCCTGTGGCAAACACCGGAGAGGAGACCGAAGGCATTTCTGTATGCGCAGAGACACTGAGCGCACGCGTCTGTGCGCTCGTGTGTGCGCCTGTCCGCGCTCTCACGCGCATGCCGCCGTACGCGAGTAGCGCGTTTCATGCGCCCTACACCCGCAGAGCCCGAGAGAACCGTGAGACACAGTGTAAAAGAAACCAGGATCGGTGAAAGAAACGTGGATGTGAAAAAGAAAAAAGAAAAGAAAACAGCCAGAAGAATGCTCATCAAGCTGCAGTGCGATATCCCTAAAAGAAACGCAAGAAGAACACAAAGAATAGGGAACAGAAAGGGGCATCATCAACAACAGCAACAAGCAGTATCTACCCGCTGCGGTAGTCAAGATGTAGCAAGAAGCAGCAAAAATTTCTTTATAGCGGAATCGATTGGCCCCCGACAGCATTTCTTTATGCGTACCTCTAAGTGGCTGGAAGTAAATGCGAGTGCGTCGAGGTTTTGCAAGAAACGGCATAAATTTAGACCCGCTGCGAAAGAGTATATGTGTCGCTTTGAAGCGGTGCTGGGTTCTACGTGCCGCCTCCTCCCCTCACTCAGTATAACACTTTAATCATGAGTGTTTGGCCCCAGCTTCTCGTCTTGCTCGCTCTATTTTATCCAGCTTAGGGGTAAGCTATATCTTTTGTCCGGCGCTTTGCTCGTATCCGTATAGGCCCATTCTTTCTGTTTACCGTGGAATTGCGGGGCGAAAAGTTAAAAAAAAAAAAAAAAAAGTAAGGCAGCGAAAAAATCATCAAGCCGCAGGGCAGGGAAGAAAAAGTCGATGCCCCGCGTTCCATTTCATGTTCTTTCGCTAGTTTTTTTTCTTTTTTTTTGTATGAATAGCTTCCATTTCTGGTCGACAGTCGGGTCTGTATGGCCTGCGTTTCTTTCCTACCCAGTATTTCGCGTTCCTTGCTTTCCGATACTATTTTTCTTTACATTTCTGTCGTGTTTGTCGTGTTCCCTCTATGGTTACGGAGGCGACCCCGACTAGCGTCCGCTAATAGGAGCCCGCTGCTAACCCCCTCCTTCTTTTCGCTCCCAGGCTGTGCCGAGCGCCTCGGGGACAAAAAGACAAAGATTTCGGCAGGCGTCACTGTGGCACAAGATCGATGGGTGGAGGTGGAAGGGGAGCGTTGCTGGATGGGGTTGGAAGTCCTCCGCCTTTTTTTTTTTTTTCCTTTCTTCATTGCCTGAGGAGCGCTGTGGCGCCAACGTTGACCGGACAGTAGCCAGTCAGAGGCCAGGCCACGCGGTGGGCCGATGATGGACGCGCCGTCGCTCGGCGCGAAGAAACACTGGCCTCCCATCGCCTGTTAGGGGCGAAATACACGAGTCCGTTCACGTACACCGGTTTCATTGTTTCTTCTTTTCAGTCGGCGATGCCCTCCTCCCTGCGCTTTGCCTCCTTGGCAGCGTCTACGCCGACTTGCGAAAATTCGAGCGTCGTCGTCCCTCACCAGCGCATTTATATGCGGCGCGATGTGGCTGTAGGCCGCTTGCGTTTTGAACGACGGATGGTCGCTTCTTTACCAATTGACATTAGACGAATATGCACCTGACTTTAGCTAGTAATATCGAACATTTTTGGCTCGTCCGAGGTAATGCACGTTTATGAAAAAGGGGGGGGGGGGGGGGGTACGTACGCCGCAGGGCACCGTTTTTAATGTACCTATTTCCAGTAACGTCCTGCGAATGCGCGAAGCCTCCTCGGCCGTCATTCTTGTCAACCATGCCAGGCGAAAATGGGGAAGTACGCTGCATGTCTCTCTTGCACTAACGACGTTTGGTCGATCATCGATGCGATTAATTCTTGCAAATAATTAGACGTAGCGCTATCGTAGTCTGGCCCCTCACAAATGCATCCATGGTGCTCGCCCGCACCAGCCTCAAGCGAGAAGACGCGGTTGGGTTCGCCGGCGTGTTTTTGTTGCGGAATAAACAGATAAGTGCATTGCTGGAAGGTTGTACCAAAGTGTGTCCACAGATGACTCATGCCTCTCTTTAGTGTCTAAGCGAAGTTAGCCTCGCACTTAACTACAGCCTGCAAAATAGGCCCGCCGCTCCACTGTCAACGAATTCTCCCAGGAAATATGCCAGGGGCTTCGGTGTTCTGGTCCAACAAACGTACTTTGTCTTGCGGCTGCAAGATCTGTGCTCTACTGTAAAAAAAAAAAAAAAAAAAAAAAAAATCTATTTGCTGGACAGAAGGCACTTTACGTTGATTTCCACTTTCGCATTGCCACGTGCGAATTAAGCAGTTTTACGTGCTTGAGGGCCTTAATTCTTCTCTGTTATTTTGTTTGACACGATGTTTTGCAGTTTGGAAGCATTTGCACTGTTTGATTTGGTTTGAAGAAATACAAGTCTCTCAGCTCTAATATACTCTAGACACTCCTCACTGTCTGAAGGTGTAAATTTTTTTTTTATCAGTCTCGTACTACATGAACGCGCCTAACAACAAGCATCGCGTTACGTACAGACCAGATTTTTTAGCCGCTCCCGGGCGCGGCCATTTTCTGCCGATTGGCGCGCCGCCGCGCGGCCGCTTCCTTGTGGACTGTGGGGCCGAGGTATCACCGCGGCCGTGCACCTTCACGGTAGCCACGTTTAGATAGCCTTCGGCCACTAAAGAATATTGCCAAAATATTTTCACCGCACGGCTGTCTCGGAGCAAGTTTATTTGCATTGTCGTAGAGTTAAAATCGACCCGTTATTGATGGGACTTTGACGTTCACGTTAACTGTATTGGTACCCAGCACGCAGCCGCGCTATAAAGCTGCCATTTTGGGTGCCTTACTGACGAGAAAACGTTTGTGAAAAATCGAAAACATTACTCTTGCGTACTACTCGTATATCGTTCCACTCACAATGCGCTCTTCCTTTCTTTCTTCCTGCTAGCCATTTCGAACCTCACCAGTTAGGCTGTGCTGTCGTTTGCGTGGTGTGGGCCAGTCACACCAACAAATTATCGCTGTGTACTCATGTTGTCAAGCTAACAGCAGGCAAGTTTTGTTGCGCTTTATTTATAAACACTGCTGGATTAGGACCGTTTCTTTTCATCCCTGAAAAATCTAGCAACTATCAAACTGTTGCGCCTGCCTGCAGGCGCAGTGTACCGGAAATTTCACGACTACCTTGGGTTCTTTAACGTGCACTGACATCGCGCACTACACAGGCGCTTTCAGCTTCGTCTTCATCGAAGAGCGGCCGTCGCTTCCTGGTCGAACCCATACGTTCGGGCTCAGCAGTCAAGAGCCCTAACAACAGAGTTACCGCTAGAGGGCAAATATTAACACAGTAGCTAGTAAGGCGAGTATATTCTATTTCGATACTGTCGATGTGTATGAAATAGTTGTTTAGCTGTTCGGACCAGGTCATCGCGTGTAATGAAATCGTACTTGTTGTGTCTCAGGCAGATATACTAACAGCAAAAAGCTACTATATTCAATCGTTTTGCACGCCAACTTCTCTCTGACATAACGAAATAACAATTTCGATTGCTTATAGTCGCACTTACATTCTCTTAAAGGAACGGTAAACGAAAGCCAAAAACGAAACACTGGTGGCTGAAAACACACGTTTTGCCTAAGCAACCTTCAGTGCGAAGCTCGCTGGTACGGTTACACCTCGCACCATGGAGTCAGACCCAAAAATCTACATCCACATGCCTAAAATAAAAAAAAGTAAAGACAAAACGAAACGTGTGTATTTATCACATGTGAAGGGCAGCCCCAGAGAGAGAGAGAGAAAAAAAAAAAAACGCCACCGCTGCGCATAAACGGCGATTTACAGTTCGCAACCTGCATGATAGACTAGGGAAGATGTGCGCTTCAAAATGCCGTAGTACTCTCTGGAACAGGGACAGATGTGAGTAGCGAGGCACAGCACGCATCTACATGTATGGATAGTAGAGCGCGTTAACGACAGGACTGGGGAATCATTGGTCACGAAAACGTATTCAACGCGAGGCGCCCGCGCGACCCGCAGTCCCCTGTCTGTGCGTGCCCGACAGATGGCGCCTGGTGTCGGGAGTAGGATGAGCATGATAGCTACTGCTACCACCCCGTTTTAAAGGGGACTCTCCTATATTCCATCCCATCCATCCAGGAGCGCCCTAGCAGCTTGCGTGGGAGGGTAAAAAAAGGTTCTAGTCTGTAAGATGCTTGTTTTTTTTTTTTTTTTTCAGAACAACGGGGATATTTTTTATTGGTTCAGTAATAAGCGTGGTGCGTTCTACGCTATTGTACCGATGATTACTAATTCGAACTATTAAACATGAAGTGGTTCACGTTCCTTCTGCACTTACCTAAAAATTTTTCCCCTCTTACTATGTCCTCGCTCCTAATTCGTCTCGGGACTGAAGGAGGTGTTTGTAAGCTGTGCGCTGACACGAAACAATTTTCCTACCACCGGTGAGTGCGTAAATAAAGTCACTTTATTGCTGCTCAAAGATCTGTCAGCCTGGCCGACAATGAATCTCGAAAATTCTGGACCGTATGAGTAGAAGGACACTGCGAGCACGTCGTGTGCATGCGTGTCAACACCCTGCCAACTTCAAAGCACCTGTGCGCAAAAAGGGAAGAATAACGGAGAATAACAGAGCTGATCTAAACAAACCGATGACCCTGTGTGCGCTTTCGTACGTGCGTTTTTACGGGACAGAGAGCGGGAAGTGGATGCCAGCATACCGAGGCCCCCGAATATGGCCGTAATGCAGACCGCTAACGACTTCCCCCAGCGCCGTTTTTACTGCCCAGGCGGGCGCTTGCGAGCCCCCAGGAATTCTCGGCGCATCGGGGGCGTAGTAAAACGAAAGACCGTATCGGGCGGCGAGCCAGCAGCGCGGACCCTGAGGGCCATGAAAGGTGGCGGCATGGCGGCGGCCGTGCCCGGTCGTGTAATTTCTCGCGCGATATTTCTTCCCCTGCTCTGATGGCAGACTGATCGCCCCTGCATCAACCGCTCGCGGCGCCCATTTACGAGCGCTTGCCTTTTTCCCTATTTTACGAGATTCCCTGTTTCCGCGGTCCATATCCTGTCCAGGAAGTGAAAAATGAAAGGGGTGCGACGGCGGCCAAAGACGCGAAAGTGCGCACAGGGGGAGGCCTTTAGCGGCCATTCGAAGCAATGCTCAGCCGAAATAATATTGGCAAGGCCCTAAAGTGGGCACGGACCCATCAAAGAACACCGAGTAAACACGACTATGTATATTCCCTGCACCTGCAAGACTTAACAGAGATAAATGCACGCAGATAGCTTCTTTTCATTTTTTTGTCAGATCGCCTCAATGCCTAGCATCGCTTGAACAGAATGTTTCGGTAATTCAGCGTCACAAGGTGGAAGATACAAAATACCATGTTTGAGCTACATTACATTAGCGCGTTAAGCTTGCACGTACATGTGGTTCAGATACGTAAACGTTTTGTGAATTCAAGAAGTGTTAAAAAAAAGATACAACAGTCGGTGTAATAAATATGAAACTAGTTAGTTTAAATGCAAAAAAGTCCCCCCCCCCCTCCCTCCCCCCGCGCAGGGGTACAAAGGATACAAAGGTGCTCGACTACTGTTGCCCATGATGCGGGTTCTAATCCTGGCCGCGGTGGCCGCTTTTCGACGGCAGCGAAAAGCAAGGCGCCCGTGTGCTGTGCGATGTCAGTGTACGTTAAAGAACCCAATGTGGTCTAAATTTCTGGAGTCCTCCACTACAGCGTCTCTCATAGGCTGAGTAGTCTTGGGAAGTTAAATCCCATAAACTAAACTAATATGCATGAAATCATACTTGCAGTCAACTGCAAACTTTATTGCGATATTCATCCACGGATTGAATGCGGCTTACAACTGCGCAGCTCTGTATCGCATAGAAGTGCAATATGAGATTCGTTCTGCAGGCGAATCTGAGGCCTAACAAGTGGCATGGATTTTAAGCCGCCTGCACATGACCACGCGAGAACTTGGGAATGAGGACGCTAGCACTCTGAATTAGTCGCCTAGGTGCTGCCAAAACATGCGACTGTATCACACCAGCATGCTGTAGCGAGCGGTCGAAGATGCTAATAATCCGAGATGGTTTGTAATTTATGCCCTCAAATTATATACGCCACCATCCGTTTAGTTATTCCCACTGTGGGTGCGCTGTCACGTCCGTCGGCATGCTGACTGCATCTTAAGCTGATTGACACCTGGTTGCAAAGCGTAGCGAGGCTATGACTGCTTATTTCGGCCTGAAGAGAGAGAGAAAAGCCTTTCTTAGTAAGCAGAGGTGAGGCTTGCAACTTTATGCGTTCCACACACCATGTTCTGAACTGCGTATATTTGCTTAAACCATTAACCGGGATTACGTCCAGTTTTAGGGAAGCCGCTGTTCTTTACTTCTAATCACTGCACTGACATCTTTGTTCTAGTATAAGAAACAAAAACCGCGCATACGGCCATGGCGCATGATTTTAGGCTCAGCGGAACGCTTCTTTTCGTTCTTCTTAGCTTTCTTCAGGGGCCAGGTTTTGCTAGTTATGATAATCAAGTTGTCTCTTGGTGACTCTCCTTTTCATCGTTGATTTAGCCTTCTGAAGGATAAACCTAAATATATTAGGCTCTGCAGAAACGATTTATCGATGTTCAGAAACGCTGTCAAGGCTCAGCCGAAAGGTGGTGTGGAAAGTAAAAAGTTCGCTCAGCGGCTACTAAGGCGAAAGCCTTTAACAGCTCATGAGTGGCGCCCGCAAAAAGTGTACGCAGAAACTGTGCGCGAGATATGTCCACGAGATTCAGCGGGATTCCGCGGAATATCGATGAGGTTCTGTTATGTAGTGACCGAAAGCTATAGTTGGTGATAGATAATTATATTCAGTTATGAGAAAGAGAGAGTGAGCACCACTCTGTCTGCTCTCTCTGTCTAGAGAGAGAGAGAGCAAGCTCTCTCTCTCACAGCGAGGAAAAGGAAGAGGGTTTCGAGAGACAGATTCTTTCCTTCTATCTCGCCTCCTAATTTAATTTCTATTTTCCTCCCCTCTCTCCCTCTTTTCCGCTCCCCCTTCATCTCTCTATCCTCCCTTCCCTTCTCTCCTTCCACCTCTATCTCTGGAGAGAGAGCAGAGAGAGCAAGAAACACCTTTTTAGAGAGATAGAGAGTAGAGAGACTCTCTTTCCCACCCTCTCTCTCTGAGAGAATGACAGAGAGAAAGAGCCTATCTGTCTCTCTATCGAGGCTTTCCCGCCCTCTCTTTCTCTCTCTCTCTCTCTAGAGAGAGAGAGAGGCTGAAGAATGAGATAGAGGGAAATAGTTTCTCTCTGTATTTTTCTCTCTCTAGAGAGAGAGGGCCTCTTCTCCTCTCTCTTTCTCTCGAGGAACCAGGCCAGAATGATTTCGCCTTGCTGAACGTAAGGTGACTTAAGTGCTGTCTTGAAAATTTTTACTGACCAGAGATCATGTAATGTATACTCGACACTGGAGCCACCAAAAACTTTATTTGGAAAATGTTTTTTAAAAAAGCATCAAGAAATGAGGAAGCATAGCGTTTCAGCTTCCTAACCACAATATAAGGTCAGCAGAGGTTTGTTATATTTCTTTTATTTGTACAAAGGATCTGTAGCGTATTTCTCAAACTATGTTTACGAGGTTCATTCAGTGGGTTCCAAGTCTGAATATGATACAAGCGGCAAGCAGCGTTGCAATGCTGCGTGCATGCTACGCAACGCTTCTGAGTAATAAGTGCTGGTCGTGCATCTCTTCTTTCCTAAGTGATCTCGTGAGGCAGCGCGATGGATGTCGCTTAAAGGGCGGCGCCGAAAGTGGATGAGCAGCATCAAGCAAATAAAACGTTGAAAACCTTTCGTTGCACATGATAAATGTACACGGATGCAATGCGCTTCTTATGTGACCGTCGGAAGGTGAGGAACTATGGAAATACACCGCAGTATATTTTGCAGGACAGCCCAGGCTGGCGATGTTACTGAAATTACCACTAAGAAAATGCGCTGCAAAGAGGGAGACGTGATTAGTACTAATAGACGCATGATGGTTCTCGCGGTTTTTGTGAGATTCGCCGGCCTTGAGTATGAAACTGCCTTTCTGTTTGTGTTGAAAGCCTGTTTATGTTGAGTGTCGAAATAGGTGACTCTTGAAATGAGGAAGCATTCAGCAGTACGTTGGCGTGATTAACTTTCATGATTACCTCGAATAAACTCTGCTTTTGTAGTCGGTTAAGTAGCTGAAAGAAATCCTGGATCCATCGTTGGAACTTCGAGAACCAGAAGACATGGCGGGGAAGCACGACGATTAGGACGTACATTCAGGACTGCCTCTGGTGAAGAGAGCATGTCGATATTATTTAGGAATGAGGATCGCGTTTTGCTAATTGATGGCGTAAATATGAAACTGTGATACATGGGGCTTTTATTCTCGAGTGCTCGTTCAAACTAAACAAGCCAACTGTACCAGCACAGGGGAGCGTCATTGTTTTTCAGTTGTATCAGGCCAAGTGGACAGCTTAGTGCACAGTCATTTCGGATAGAAGATAATTTTGCAGAAATTAGCAGAAACTGTAAGCACATGCCGCCGGTGTAATATGAATCCACACGCCATACGCATGCCGCGTGCAGTGCTTGCCAACTGAGGTATGGCGGCGGCTTTCTCAGCTCCCATTTTCGCATGTATTCGTTTAGTGCGTAGCATATCCTCTAGAGTGTATGGGCTACCAAACACTCTGTGTTACCCTGCAATGGTCAAGTAGAACGTAATTGTACCAGGAGGGTGACAACTGTGTCTTCCTATGTTACCCAAGAACCATCAGTATTGCCGGAACTGAGGCCTTCTTCGTGATGATGGGAATCTAGTCAAACTGGCAGCAGTTCATTATATCGTTATGATATTAAGCAGACAGGATGAGGCTACTAGGGGCTCGTTAGGATATGAGTATGAAGACGCCAGCAGTCACTGAAGCTAGGGGAAGGCGGGGAAGCGCTATTTTAGAGCACTAGGTCTTAGTAGCTCGTTCTTACGTTTTACGCTTTCGGCGTCCCTGGCGCCCTCTGCCACCGGTCTCGGTTGGCAGGCGGCAAACGGAGAAAGAAGTTCCTTCCGCCATACTAATCAAAGTGACAACTCGCTGAGCGCTTACCCAGCTTTCCCCGCCGACATAAAGCGTTGCATACTCGGTGCGCAAAAGGTGAGAGACCCCGCGCGCTGGTAGAAGTGCATAACTGCTTTTTTTCTGCATACCACGCTATGTTGGCTTTCTCGAAATAAACAATGTCGCGTGGCGCTACAGCGAAACAAAGGCTGCAGCGAACCAATCGCGAGATCTGTTCGATTTCGTTGTAACGTGATTCAACAGTGTAGAAATTCCAAACTTGCTTCGTTAGAGCGGTGTGCAAAAAAAAAAAAAAAGAGAAAGAAGAAAAGAGCAAACAAAATTCTTTGATTTATGAGCACTTTAAAACCAACGCCACAATTGTGGCTACTCTTCCCATAGCTAGACTTCATTCGGGCAAGGGAAGCGTAGATCCTCGCCCAAAAGTAGACATTCCGCGCGAATTGGCAGAACTGCGTGCCAGCGTTTCTGTGACTGAGCAAAGCAGGACAACAGGGAAGTACGCTGATTGGATGGTGGTGATGTCCTTTTCCCTTTCCTGTTTCCTTTTCGCTTTCGGTCATGCTGATAATCTTGGCACTGATTTTATCAAAATACGACTTTCCCGCGTGTCAACATCAACATGCTTCCCTTATTCATGTTTTCTAGTGGGACATGCTTTTTTTTTTTTTTTTGCTTTCTACATGATCCTCTTGAAGCAGTTCCTGTAAGTGTGTCAGCGTATCTCCTTTGTTTAACTATATTTCCTTTCTACGCCTAAATCGTTTTGACAAGCAGTGATCGGTGCCTAACAGTTTTGTCGCGTATGCCTCGCTGCATCCGCCCTCAGCGATAGCGAACAGAAAACGATTATTGGTGGGCCTAATTGCCCCAGTAAGGCTGTCATGTTGTTAGCTCATTCGCGTTTCCCCCGTTGGTGGACCGTAGTGTGCACCGCAAGAGACCCAGAGCTCGCCGCCCTTGGACTGTCGTTACGAACCTTTCTCCCGCGTGGACGTAACTTAGCCGCGAATGCCCTCCAGTGGCCGTTCTCGTTTCCCCATCGCGAGCAGTGCTGTAGCTAAGCGGGGCGATCAAGCCCGAGACAACGTTTTCCGCGGCCACGCCTCAGGAGCGGGCGCCGTTAACGAGCCCCGCTGCGCTCGAGAGATGACGAGGTTGAAAGGGGCTGGCAGCGGCTGCGGCCAGGCTGGTTTGCTTGAGACCCAGGTGTGGCAGTACCTCATTCCAGCTCGCATCGATCGCGGGCCTTCGGCCGGAGGCAGAAGAGGTGGTGGGAGGGATACCCCTGGGGGGAGGGTGCTTGTCACGTCCTTCCGCGCGCGCCCAGGTGCTGTCGGCACCGGGGGACCTCGTCAGGGAAAGCGGCCGCGTGGAAAATCCGCTCGCAGGCGGTCCAGACCAGTGCTCGACTTGGCGTTCGCAAACGCAGGGACCCGTCGCGGCTGGCGACGGCCTCCTCTTTCGCCTTCCTGCGCGCGCTGTTCTCTGCACGGTGCTATAGCACCAGACGAGGTCCAGGCGACGATGTCGTTTGCACCCCCCACCAGCAAACCGAGCTCACCTGCTGGGGACATGATGCCGCGAGTATACGGCGGCCTCGAGATATCGCGCTTGAGTGGATGCCTGCTCCGGGTCGCTCACATTATTCTCTCCTATGTATTTTTTTGCTTTGTTTTGCTTCTCTTTTTGTTCCCGAAGCTGTCCTCTGCACCGGCACTTTCACCTGCAGCTGCACAAATGGTTCGCGCGGTGCGTTTGTAAATCCCACTTTTTTCCTCCCACTGCTTATTGCTGAATGTTAGTTTGAGAATGCTTGGGGAGATTTGTGGACGTTCCGCATTGTTTGCTTTTAGCGTGCCTTCTCTTGCTGCTGGCATGATTTCTTTTCTGCCCTCTCATTCCTGCTGCACTGCCCCGCACTCGTTTCATCTGGAATCGTTTTTGTCGTTTTTACATAGCGGCGCCGCAGTATCCTTTCCTGGCATCAGAACAAGGTGGCCTTACTGTGCTCTTTTTCTTTACTTCTTTTTTTTTTATTTCTCTTCTTTCGTTCAGTGTCTTGAAACGGGCAGTTCTTCGTGTCAGTACCGTGGTTAGGTATTTTAAGGCGAAAGCATTTCTAGGCTCATGGAACGAAATCCCGTGCGCGAGAGTTGTGCGCAAGATTTGGGCGCGAGATCTGTCATAGTCTGCGTAATTTCGCAAGATGTGTTCTTGTCTAGCGTTCCTGACATCTGCAGTCCCACACTTGAACGCACGCCAAGGAACGCCACGGGACAGGATCGAGGATATACCGTCCAAACTCACACTTCCCGGAGAAAGTGTGACAGATACTGCGCCTTTCCTTTCCTGTAAACGTCTTATAATTACATGTAGCACTGCAACGAACACCAATTAGAGGCAAAGGATGAGAGGCAAATGACAAGAAAGGAAGGATAGGCTTTCGCCATTCTCTTCTTAAGAGACGTAAGAGACCCTCTAATTTTTTGCCTCGCGTTTCTGTTTCCACTTACGCTTGGATCGGGTGTGATTAATTTATTTTCTCAATTTGTCATTTTGTTCCTTAGACGACGGAAACTAGAGGGAAATGTAATTCTACGTTGACAGTAGGGTTTAATTGTCTTCAATTATTTTGGTCAAAACTTCGCACAAGCTCATAGAGTTTCTCGGCTCAATTTCAGGAACATTTATGTGTCAGCGTATTACACACCAATGAATTGAATGTTTTACTCGATAGCAAAAGGCACTTTCCCGGCGTTGTGTCACTCTCGCACTCGATGAAACGGCAGCTTCTGGGCCGAAATTTGTGGGCCGTCAAATGTTAGCAATAAGTGCGGGACCGATTTCGCTCGAATATGCGAGATAGCGCAGCACCGCTAGTCGTTGCTTGCGTCAGCCATCGGTCGGAGGTCGAAACAGCTGCAAGTGTGTCAGTGGGAGCGGGTCGCACTATGGGTATCTGTGGCATGGGTTTCTGTAAACAGCTGCAATGTAATATATGAATGAGCACCCCCTTTGGGTGGTAATTAATTGGCCTGGTATTTATTGGTGTTCATTGGCCTGGTAGCAAGGGTCCCATATGATGGACACGAAATGCAAAACTCCTTAGTGCTGTGCGATTTCAGCTCGCTTATGAGAACCACATGCAGGTGGTCTGAATTAATCCTTGAGACTTCACCTATACCGCGATCCCAGTAGCCTATGTTTCGCTTCGTTACGTTAAACCTATGGATCTTTAATTTACCGTCTAGGAAGTCATAACTGCCAAATCCCTGGCTCCTGTACCAAGGGAAGTTCTTTGTGAATACTATGATCCTTGCCTGTTTTTTTTACGCACTATTTCAGATATGCCAAACACCAGTCACCTGAGTCAATTAAGACTCAGGCTTGGTTCGCTAAGGTGTTGGTTGGTGTTGAAAATGAGGGCGGAAATTAGAAGCCACGTAACTTGAGCCAAGGTTTAAAAGTTGCATCGGTGCACTCTTGAAAGGCCAACTGATGGACTTTAGGTTCGCCACTCGCAGTAACCAGCAGCTCCGCTTGCGTTCACTGACAGGGAGAGAAATTTTGCGCTTGCGAGAAATCCGTGCGAACCGCCCGTTGCGCCCTATCACAGCTTTCGCTATCGTGAGACTACTTATCGCTGCCCCGATCCGACTCGCCGTTGCTTTACTGAAAACATATGGGGCCCGAATTTCACCACCAGCACGTTCGTCGTTGACATGTCATCGCAACGGACTGCTGGGCCAAAAGTGCACCTTGTGCTGCTCTCAGAATACTGAGACCTTACCGCACAAGCGGTTGTCACGCGGTTCTTCTTTTTCCTTTATTTGTTGAGTGCTTGTTTGCAGAAAAAAGAAATTTAATTCGTATAGGCTGGATTAGAATAGAACATACTGTTTCTAATTTCAAAATTCGAAAATTTCATTGTTAAACCCGAATAATTATTTATTATACCTACCGCAAATGAAAGAGATCTTCTATCCATTGGGTCACAACGTGGATTTATTTCCGTCCTGCTGTGAGAAAGTTATGAGCCTTGGATAATGTATTGATGACAGACTGTGTAAGGGCTTGCCTTAAGATAGCCTCTTATTGCAGGATATTGGAGTTCACTACAGGTGCACCTAAAGAAATGAAAACACAGTGATGCATTCCAATTTTAATTTGTTTAAAATATTCTGATGAAAACGTCCTAATAGCAAAATAAATCTTATCCACCAATAACATTTAATTGAGAGAGACGCGTTGGAAAAGTAAATGTGATTTTGGTAAAACAAAAAAAAAATTCCGGCGTTTGCTTACGTAAGGTTAATAACCTATTATGAAGCATGCCTTGTTTGGTTATGATCTGTGCAGTATAAATTGAGAAGAATTAATAATTTTCCGATGAGGATAGACTCGCAAGGCAGCATCGCAGTTTGTTTTCGCCTTTTCTAGCCTGTTCCGACATTTTGTCCAACTGCAGCAAATATGCATTAAAAATGCGATCGAAAATGATATAATCCTGGCTTCGCGAGCCATGACCGTTAATTAAGCAAAGAAAGTAACTCTGTGACTAACGGAAACGCATCACGTGACTTTTGAAGATGAATGTTTTGCCTGCTGTTTCATAATACACCTTGGTTATATTGCCTCTTACACCGTTTATCTGTAGTATTGAGGTTATTTTCGTAAACTTCCGAGCACAAATGTAACCCGCAGTTTAAAAGCAAAGCCTAAGCAAAACTATTGTTAGCACTTGCCACTAAGCAATAAACATTCTGTTAAATAAAATTAATAATGCTGAAATATTGGCGTCGTTTATCTGTGTTCGCGTATTCGAGGAAAGAGTGCACATTTAGAGAAACTATCGTTTTCTTACTGCGCTCCGCAAATTTCTATTTGTACTGTCTTTCCGGAGGGCAAATCTGTATCGAACAAGGTGAGGTACTTATTATGCACAATTGTTACTTTCAACATAAAAAAAAAAGCCAAGTTTTAAAATATTACCGTGAGAGCAAAGAAATAAAAACGTGGTTGGTTGATTTTAAGTTTTGTGATATCTCGGAAGAGTAACCCTGAAACAACATCTTCCTGTTGTCGTGCACAAGGGGCTTTAATGTGGCCACCGATGCTGAAAGAGTTAATTATTTTGTAAATTTTAAATATCTTAGAATAACAATCTTTATTTAAACCGACAGACTCACTTGTTTACTCTGATGCAAACTTTTTCATACTCAAAATGTTTATATTTTGGAAACGTCTTTGTACTGTAAGCATTCGGCATTCGTGGAAATTTCATCAAAATCCACGTTCAATCAAACGTTGACCTTTATGCCCTGTATCCTACCTGGACTGTTAGTTTGGATCATTAACTTATGAGCTACCAAAGTTTTCAGTAACGCAGTGCACCGCAGTACACGGAATAACTACATTTCCCAAAGGCTATCGTACGCGCTACTCATGACGGTAAACAAATTTGCAATAAAAAACCAAGATTTTGCTTCATTTTCACTTAATCATTTGCAAGCCTTTCTTGTATAGCACATACTAGGCACAAATCCTTATCAAATGTTCGTAACAAATGAATCTCTTTTAACTTTGGCGTTTGTGCATTGTTTTTATTTCATACCCTCGCTAAGTTTTGCTGGTGCCTTTTTATTATTATAATTTCTTTTATTTTGGACTGTAATTTTCTTTCCAATGTTGCGCTAATTTGCGTCACGATCGCTTGAGCGTTTGTCATCTTTCTCGTCGTACTAGTATTGGCTGGCCGGGAAAATGTAGGTGCTGGGGGCTTTGTCAAGCCGCATAATACGGCTCCCAACCGTTTCCTCAAGAATATATTGTTTGCTTGTAAAATAAAGAAAAGAAATTATGGCGGGAAGACAGAAACGATGAAGGAAGGAAAGTAAGAAAGAAAGCATTTTATTTCAGCCTTTAAAATATCACTAAAACACGAATTATTTTCGTGAATTTTTAGTGATCACTAGCATGCACTCCGACAAGAGTTGCGTCCAACTTTAGTTATAGTTATTGCTGACCGAAAAGCGCCAAGCGTGCCGTACAGGACGCCGACAGTTAAACCTGCGAGTTGGGCAAAGCGTGAACCCCTATCAAGTCTCAAGCTTGGGTGCAACACGGGAGGTGACGCGACTGCTTTGCCGTCCTGTCTGTCATCGAATGTGGTATACACTGCGCGATAGATTGAATTTATACCCAGCTTTCACGATGGTTTGGTTTGGTTGCTGGTGTTTAACGTCCCAAAGTGACGTCAGGGTGGGAGAGACGCCGTAACGGAGGGCTCAGGATAATTTCGACCACCTATGATTCTTTATGTGCGCGGACATCGCACAGTATCGATGGACATTTTGCGTTTCGCCCCAATCGAAACACGGCCGCAACGGTCGACATCGGTCTCGGGGCCCCCAGCTCACCAGTCGAGCACCCTAACCACTGAGCCATCGCGCCGAGGTCTTTAGCGGTGGGTACGGTGGTCAATATCCTCGATATGACAAAGTTACTATCATGTTACTAAGAATAGTTTCTAATGCTTTCTTGACCTCGTCCTTCGTCACTGGTGGAGCGTCTGATTGTTTTACACTACCGCCAATATCGTTACGGTCCTGACTACTTTGGCTACTGTAGAGATCTGTATAGAACTCCTCGGCTACTTTGACTAACTTGTCCATATTCGTGATGACGTTGCCCGCCTTGCCCCTTGGCACACACATCTGGTTTTTGCCTATGCCCAGTTTCTTCTTTACCGCTTTAAGGCTTCTCCCGTTCTTTACAGCATGTTCAATTTTCTCCATGTTATACTCCCTTATGTCGGCCACCTTGCGCTTATTGATTAGCTTCGATGTGGTCTGTTGGATTGGAAGCTTTCATACTCTGGCGTTTCTTAATGAAATCTTTCGTCTCCTTAGAAAGCTTACCGGTATACTCTCTAACTATCCTACCAACTACTTCTACCGCGCACTCAGTAATGATATCTCTGAAATTATTGTTTATTGCTTCTAGGGTAATGTCGCCATCCTCGGTTAGAGCTGAATATCTATACTGTAGCGAGATCCTGAACTCTTCTGCCCTGCCCCTCATCGCTAATTCGTTGATGGACAGCTTTCTTACTAATCTGTCGCGTTCCTTCTTCAGATTTAGACTAATTCGGGACCTCATCATCCTGTGGTCACTAGATCGCACTTTCCCGATTACCTCTACATCTTGCATAATGGCGGAGGTTGAACACAGTATGAAGTCAATTTCATTTTTAGTCTCCCCGTTAGGACTTTTTCATGTCCATTTCCGGTTCTTCCGTTTGCTGAAGAAGGTATTCATGATTCTTAACTTATTACGCTCTGCAAACTCGACTAGTAACTCCCCCCTCCTATTCCTAGAACCAATGCAAAAGTCACCTACTGCCTCGTCTCCTGCCTGCTTTTTCCCTACCTTGGCATTGAAGTCGCCTATTAGTACTGTATACTGCGTCCTTACTTTTCGCATTGCCGATTCTACATCTTCGTAGAAGCTTTCAATTGCCTGGTCATCATAACTACATGTAGGTGCATAGGCCTGTACAACCTTCAGTTTATACCACTCTCTCATTAATACTATGGAATTCATCTATATTACCCGCTATATTATACCCGCTATATACCCGCTATATACCCGCTATATACCCGCTATATACCCGCTATATAAGAAGAATAAGATTGGGATGGAGCGCATTTGGCAAGCACTCGCAGATTATGACTAGCAGCTTACCGGTATCGCTCAAGAGGAAAGTATACAACAGCTGCATCTTACCTGTACTCACCTATGGGGCTGAAACGTGGAGGTTAACCAAGAGAGTTCTACTTAGGTTGAGGACAACCCAGAGGGATATGGAACGAAAAATGGTAGGAGTAACATTAAGAGATAGGAAGCGTGCAGAGTGGGTCAGAGAAATAACTCAAGTTACTGACATTGTAGTGGAAATTACGAAGAAGAAATGGACATGGGCAGGACATGTAGTGCGAAGAGAGGATAACCGATGGTCGCTTAGGGTAACAAACTGGTATCCAAGGGATGGAAAGCGTAGCAGGGGGCGGCAGAAAGTTAGGTGTGAGGATGAGGTTAAGAAGTTCGCAGGGGTCAAGTGGATGCAGCTAGCACAGAACCGGGTTAATTGAAGAAATATGGGAGAGGCCTTCGCCCTGCAGTGGGTATAGTCAGGCTGATGATGATGATGATGGATGATTTTACTAAGAAACTATTCATGCTCCAAACGCCAAACTGTGAACGCGTGGCACTCATATTAGCTCATTCACATACGGCGACACGGCGCTAATTTGCGTCATTCTCGGTCTTAAATGCTATTACTCAGGTACGAACCGTGCTCATTTTTTTTAAACCTGTATAATCTAGTCCAGGTGAAGTACTATTGAGAACAATTTTCCTTTACATAGTGCAATGCGTCCGCACTGAATATTTTGCTCGCACTTGTCAACCAATTTTTTTGACCATATCAGAAGTCAATACGGACGTTTTCAGTATCTGTAGTTCTTAAGCGAGTATATGCATGTAGTGGTGTTAAAAGTAGTGGCCGATTTTTTTTTTTTAAGGCCTTTAATGGGTCATCGTTGTCGTCAACAGAAGTGTCACGCGCGCACGCACGCACGCACGCACGCACACACACACACACACACACACACACACACACACACACACACACACACACACACACACACACACACACACACACACACACACACACACACACACACACACACACACACACACGCACGCACGCACGCACGCACGCACGCACGCACGCACGCACGCACGCACACACACACACACACACACACACACACACACACACACACACACACACACACACACACACACACACACACACACACACACACACACACACACACAAGGCAATGTACATCGTGAAACGCTGTTCATAATTCCCCTTATCTACAATGAGAATGATAGCGAGATTCCGTGAGTGACAGATACTGCGCCTTTCCTTTTCTGTAGACGAATTATAGAACGCCGGTGAACTTTAATGCGTTCAATGAAATACTGGTTGTGTTCGACATTGGGTGTGCAATTTATCGTCACGACAGGTCATGACGTCACAAGGAGATCCACGCATATACGAAGCTGACCCCACCGAGCGTCCGATTCAGTCGTCCGTGCGCTTTTTCATTTGCCGCTTCCTCGAACGCCGCACCACACAGCAAAGAGAAGCAGATCCAGATGTCTCAGGCATCAGTGGCCTTTGAAATTGATTTACAGGATAGAAAAGAGGATCTAGCTGTCA
The DNA here is from genome assembly GCF_055883805.1 of Amblyomma maculatum. Classification (NCBI taxonomy): domain Eukaryota; kingdom Metazoa; phylum Arthropoda; class Arachnida; order Ixodida; family Ixodidae; genus Amblyomma; species Amblyomma maculatum. The sequence goes on from NC_139344.1 coordinate 128,890,895, forward strand.
CAATTCTCCACGTACACATGTACCATGCAGTAAAGGAAGGGAGGAATTTGAAACAGTAGACACCATTTTTACTCGAAGCACCATTCACCGCCACATTCGCAACAAATGTGTAGCAGAATTTCGGCACTCAGGCTTTCTTCCGCTTTTCACCACTTTAGCCGCCAAAGTGTCTCGTAATTGTTTCCCCATTTTTCTCCGAAACCCGTTTCGGATAAATAACGGCAATGGTTTTTGTTAAATTTGGTGAAATGCCCAAGTGCAGTTTCCAAGCGGTAGGCAGACCACGCGCTTTGGGGGAGTACGTACAAGCAGGGAAGGGCAAGCTGGGAAGTGTCCCTTTACGCTTCCCTCGCTGCCGTTTAACGCTCCTCCGAGCTTGATTCTCCTCTTATTTCGCTGAAGCTAGCACTTTTATCATCCTATGGAATGACAGTTCGGCTTCTCTGCATGCCGCCGCCCTTTCGTTCTGCAGAGAACGATGCAGCGCGCGCACTAAGTTCACGCGTCATGCTACGTGACGCCTCGCTAAATAAACAAAAAACACAAAATAAAACACAGCTCATTCCGAGAAATGAGGGGGCCAGAATTTTTGCTCTGTCCAGATCGTCAGCATTTTATCTTTTTTTTTTTTTTTCATGCAGTCTGTCTGCTTACTACCTTTCTGCCCCCCCCCCCCCCCCCCCCTCCCGCCTTTTTTTTCTCCCCGCTTTTTTCTTTCGGGTCTTTTCCTTCGTGGGACATGCTCGTTGGTGTGTGTACGTGCCCAGCTCGTTTGTTCCGGGCATTCGTTTCACTTCGTGCGGCGGCGGCGACGACGACTCATTCAGAGACAAAAGAGCGAACAAAGGCACAGTCTATGCGAGCTGGCCTCACCTCCGCTACTTCGTCCGCTCGCTCGGCTAATCATGCGGTCTTTATTTCTTGCTTCTCGGAACAATCCGAAACGTCTGGCCGCGGCGCGTGCGCTCCGGTCCCCGTGTCTCCGCGGCGCCCTGTTGGAAGCCCGCCGGTCGACGCCAGGGCGCGGCGTAGGGCGGCCATTTGTTTCGTTTGTTGATCTAGAGCAGGAGGGTCCGGAGCGGGCGCCGCTATTGGGTTAGGTGATACGTGCCCGCGTGCAATCCCATTTCAGTCGAGCGCAGTCCAGCGCTTGGGCATCACCTCGTTACTGCGCCACGCTCGAAGCGTCCCGTTCCGCGGCCCGACGCCGCTCTAGCGCACGAGCGCGCAGAGGCCTTCTGCTATCGCAAGCGGCCTTTGCTCTCTCGCTCGTTATTCCGCGCCCATTAGCTTTAACACGGGACCCGAGATGCGCAGCCTGCGCGCACACTGGGAACCAGCACGTTGGGCGCGATTAAATCTCCGCCCTCTCTAAATCGAGCGGGCCGCCCCGAATGCGCAGAAATGCTGGCCCCGCTCGCCCTGTACACCTGCGCTGGCGTGAAGGCAAACTGCGGTGTGTAGGCGCCCATCGGTTTCGAAGCCAAGTTTCGTTAACGTGCCGCTCTGTCTGAGCGCTCGAACGGCCTGTGCAAACGACCGCCCGCCGGGCTGCCTGCATGCGCTCCCCGTATCTGTATGAGCTTCGGGAGATGATGCCGTGATTAATACGCCAACGTCGAGTGTGGCTCCGCTTGTGCAATCTCGAGGAGATAGGTGTTTCGTCTTTGCCGTTGCGGGAAAGCTTCCGAAGCAGAGCTCTCCGGATTTCGAGCAGTTGCGGAATACGTGACCCGTGGCTCTAATTCGTTCAAGCTGTCTGCGTTGCGCTATCTGCCCGCGAGTCGTTCAAAATATGAAAGTAAAGTGGTGGCTCTGGAAAAAACTGCGAACAAATATACGACGCACTTTTTCGCAAACTGTGATGCTTGATAAGTTGGACGTTGAGCATTTCTCTCTTTCGGGTGTGGTTTCTTATTGATTAAAATTTGTTAATTTCAAGCCCGGAATTGGGTGAGGCCTAATGAGAAGCAGCTTTTCACTTATTGTAGCGAGAGGTACATTGGCCAGTCTCGGCATTTCGCCGTGCCTGTTCGAATAGCGAAGAAGAAGAGAAAGAAGAAGAAAAAGAAGAGGAGGAAGAAGAGAGAGCTGGAAGAAAAACAGAAATAAGGAAAAGAAGAATAAGAAGAAGAGAAAGAAAAAGAAGACAGGTAACTCCGTAGTTGGTAGAGGCGAATGACAACAGCGAGTTGCTAGGACAAAAGGTTCGTTCGAACGTTGGGACGGCGGTACGCATTTATGGCCGAGAAATAAAACTTTCAGGTATGCACTTGTTAGGTGCAGAAATGCGAATGCATTGCGAGTTCTGGCATGCCGCCTGGTGGATTCGCCCGAGAGTACGCTCGCGGACCTCGCCCGTCCTTGCCCAGATGGCTTATGTACATGACTTATTTACCTATGGTAAATGAAGGCGTGGTGCAGATGGAACTTCACGAACCTGTCCACGCCATTCGTTAGCGTAGAAATGATTTCGCTTTTAAGTTAGGTTTAATTATCTCCCCACCAGTCGAAACAAACTAGTGATGTACTTACCAAAACCAGGTTGCCATCGTTTTGATGTGAATGGCTGTGTTCCGTAGCCTCCGGGATCCGAGTCACAAAATCAAGGTCCACGAACGCATTTTACTTGCGAAATTTGCCATCGGTGGCGACATATGTATTTTTTCTTTCGCTCCGTTTTCTCAGGGAGCGCTCTCTGTATGACTAGAATGCGGCACTATATCGACGCAGGGCAGCTTCCGTTTGTTCTCAGTGTCTCTTTGAAATCAACAGCAGGCGCAAGCAGCTGCATAATAATGTCGGGCGAGGTTTCGGGGGTTCAAGGCGATGCTTTTTCTTGCAATTCGTTCAAAACTGAGCCGTCAGCGTTGAAACGATAGACGGGCCCTGGTGTTTCATAGCTTTAAATCTCTAGCCGTAGTGCTTGTGAACGGAAATTTAACAAATATTGCAAAAAGTTTAGGGGTAACAAAACAGTCACTGACCCCGTCCAATAGTACAAATGACATTTTATTTACACTAACTGGCGGGGTCATTGGTTTGGCGTGGTCAGTGACTGTTCTACCTCTTTTTTTTTCTATGATGGGTAAGGAGTGAACCTTCGGGGAAACCTTGACTATTATAAAACGTGCCGGTATATATCTGTAAAAATTTTCATTGAAGTTGAAGAAGGTAATAGTTTAGTTGCCGTCCTTCGTACTTTGTGATATAAAGGATAGTATAATGTGAACGGGCTAGGTTTATAATTTTAATTTTTAGCTTTGACTAAATACGGCTAGTTTTGCTGACAGCGCTTTCGTCTTCCAAGCGCCCACAGGCTTTCATGAACGGCAACGATAGAAGCTGACAGAATAAATGTGTGAGGAAGACCGACAATTCCCTATAAAGCTGACTCGGGACTAATATGAAAGCGGCTTTGTCGAGATTAAGTTCTTGCTTTAACTGCGATGAATGACGTTCTACGAATTTATTTAAATGTCTATTATACATTCTACCTGAAGCATAAGCGTCAAGAGACCACATTTTAACAAACAAATGCAGACACGTCACATTAAACTTCATTCTTCCTCAATTTCAGCGTTTTGTATATTTCTGCATTTCAGCTCATGGATACGACCGCTTCTTGTACAAGTTAGCTCAAAATGCTTCCGCTGTCAATATCACGAAAAAGCGCTAGCCTATTTCTGCTGCGCATGGTTTCGTGTTCTTTCCTTCTTAAAGTGCATTTTCTTTTAGCTGTTGAAAACTTGTTGGTATTTTCCGTATTGCGTTTCACTTGGTCAGCGCTTTTCATACATTAAGATCTCGGACGGCGGCAAATGCTAAGCAAAGAACAAAACGTGCGAATTGAAGCTTTGCACAGTTCAAGGCGATAAAAATTTTCCACCAGTTAGAAGAGCTACGCAAACAGGAGTGTCAGTGTCGACGCGTGCGGCGAGCTCGAAGTAAGTTTCAGGAGCGCAGCCAGTGCTCTTTGTGTTAAATGGCCCAGGCAGTTAAAAGTTTCCGGCGACGTTAACGTGTCCAGTAGAGCTTGGATCTGTCAGCGCAGCGCTTAGATCGTTCGCTGAAAACGTGGTTCGAGTGCAAACAGCAGTTTGACAGCGCACGCCGGCGTTTACGTTCTCGGCTCGGATTCCCTAGCGCATAATGGAGGCGCACTTCCGTCGGGTCAACTGCTTTGGTTCGCTCGACGTGCCGAGTGTGAGAAGGACGACCATTTGGGTCGGTAGTGTGGCGTTTTTTCCTGCTAGTTTAGTCAGGCCGGCTCTTGCTGACAAAAGTGAGGATTAGGATAAAGCGGTTCGATTGTTATTACTTATACCTTGAAGGGAAGGGACGTTTTGTGCACTTCTTTTTCTTCCCTTCCTTTATGCAAACCCAGGAAGCTCTTGTGCAGGAACCGCTGTCTCTGCTACTGTGACCATCTAAATATTAAGTGCAGTAAGTTTGGCGAAGCTGATCAAGTTTTATTTTTCAACTGCATTGATTTAATTTGTGCGAAGGTGCTTTTTTTTTTTTTTTTTTTTTTTTTACTGCATGATTTGTCAATCAAGTATCGGCTTAGAATTCCATTATGATTTGATTTCAATGGTGCAAGAGCAGTGTGGCCAAAGCGAGCCAGCATGGCTGCTTTGACCAGGGAGGTCGAGCACTGGGCAAAAGGTAAAATTGTGCCCGTCGTAATTAAAGCTGGCTGGCAAAGAATATTGAACCCCGCGAATCCCGAATACAAAGCCGAAGGTGAGCGAAATGCATCGGGAGGTAGAAGAAAGCGGAACAGGGCAGAAAAAACAAAAAGATTCCCCATTGTTTTACTAAAAAATTTCGCGCATGAGAGACGGAGATAGAGAGAAAGAGAGAGAGAGAGTGTGTGCGTGTGTTCTTTTTTCTCATATATTTTATAATTTGAGCTTCCCTTTTATTTATCGCTTTGATTTCTGTAAGCAATTGATTACTATAGCGTCCCGCCGTTGTAGCTCACTGGTTATATAGGGTGATAGGTGATAGCTTCACCTGCTCTTGTTCGGAACTCTTCTTCGGGGAGCACCACGAAGCCGCCATCCTTGTCAGCTTGAAGAAGCCGGAGACTGTGCTGTTTGAAATAGGCCACAACTTTTACCAAGTGATCGTTGCCTGGTACAGTGGCTGAGCGACTGGTAAATCCTGTCAGCGCGTCCAAACCGTACAGTAGGCACCGTTCCTCGTTTTCTTCAGAAGCCGTTCCGGCGATGCGTCTATTAAGCGCCAGCAACTCATGTTGCTCTACTCGTGGTACTTGGCTGAACTTCGGGCGCTGGTTGAACGTGTGTCTCACCTCGCCACGGAGCTCAACATCCCCGATGACCGTTAAGCTTTCTCCCGGTGGATTCTTTGCATTCCTAAGAGCAGCAGACTGTAACACGTTGTTCAGAGTGTTAGCCTTCCAAAACTCTGTCAATCTTCCTGTAAGACGACGAATAGCACGAAGCTTAATCTCCGCCAGCCATCCCGGATCCAGGTTGTAACACAGTGTGCGCACATGGTCTTCATACCTTCCAATCTGCCTCCACAGCTCAGCTTTCAAAAACTTGAAAATGCGCTTTAGAAGTCCTATGGGTGGTCATAGGTAACCAAACACACCAGCCACGTCCGCAGGTACGAGTCCTTTCTGAAGCGCTCATCCTACTTCGGTTTCTCTTGTGTTGTCACTTCTTAGCGCTGTTATTTTCAGCCTAAGGGATTATACGACGTCAAACTCTATAAACCAAATCAAACCAAACTGAATAAAGGAATTTATATTGTTTTACTCATACTATCTTTCATTTTCATGAAATGTACTTTTTTTTTTCTTAGCTTTCCGTTGAAAAGAGCGGAAAAATAAAACTCGCGCAGGTTGGCGCGAGTCTGCCCGTGTATATGTGCGCGTCGCTCCCTTCCCGAGGGAGACCGCCGGTCTCCATAGAACAGGCGCATCTGAATGGCCGGTCATTGTCTGAAGAAACGAGTCTTCAACAATGACCTCAGCAAATTTAGATTTTCAAGTAAAGCTCTTGAACTGTGCACATTTCCCTGGCAGAAAACCATATGCTCAACCTGTCAATGTTCCTCTTCTTCTGCCATTTATTTTTTTTTTTAAATCTATGCAAAATTAAAACGCGACATTTCAATAGACATCAAAAGAACTCGTTTCAACCCAAGACATACACAATGGCAGATCCACCTGCTTTTGCACATACGCTTCGAAAGCACTGAAATGCGGAGCTGCTATTTGTAATACGCAAAATCGTGGACCACAGCGTTGTTGACGTAAAGGGAGTCTTTGACGCATTACGCGAGTATTTCATTAGGCCAGTACCAAAGTTTCAGTACTATCATTTCAGATCTCAGTTTCTAATAGGCACTTTTTAAATACACCTGAAATAAAACCATGAAAAAAGGCACCCTGTGATAATTGTCCTAACAACTTCCTCGCTTTTTTGATAGTTTGAAACATTTACCCTGCAAACTTTTTTTTTTTTGTGATCGACGATATTTCTGGAAAATACTGCGTTTAACGCGACTTTGGAGTACCCATGCTAGGAAAGCTCAGAAGGAGCTTTGCAGAGAATGATGGTTTGGTTTGGTTTGATTTATTTTATGCAACGTCCCAAAACTACTCAGGTTATGAAGGGAGGGCTCTGTATATTTCGACCACCTGGAGTTCTTTAACTGCACTGATGTAGCACAGATATGGGCGCCTTGCTATTCGCCTCCACCGAAAAGCATCCGCCGCGGCTGGAATCGAACCCGCGTCCCTGGCTGGAATCAGCAGTCGAACACCCTTACCAATCTGTCAACGTGGGACTAGCTTTTTCCACGGAATGAGTCGCTCTGCATAACCTTGTAAGAGTTAATGGATTCAATCAATCATTTAGACTCGGTGAAAATAAAACCATGCAGAATGTTATGCATCCGGAATTGTCGGCGGCTCACGATACACAGAAGTCAAAATGGTCTTTCTGTAGGTTTGTGTGCCTTCCGATGCCACAACGGAGGATATAATTGTCAAAGGGGGTTCCTTAACAAATTTGTCCGCTCAGTCATTCAGTGGGTCTGGTGGAAACATTTCTTGTACACTCTACCATAGCCTCCTATGACTGTAGTCAAATCCTGTCGTTTCACAGCTAGTAGAAGCTCCGAGCGAAGCATGCAAAGGTCGTCGTTTCTGTCCTTGTCTCGTACCTCTCGAATTCTAAGAAGGAAATTCTTCTATACTTTTATTTTAACGCTTTGAAGAATTGTGTATTTTTGAGGTTCACACGCTAACTTAAAGCGTTCAAGAAGAGGGCTTTGTCGGGCTGGTTGGTTCATGCTGAACGAAAGAACGAAAAAGCTAAAACAGATGGGACGTGTTGAAAGGCGAGACAGACACATGAGCTGTGTCTCATGTGTCCGTCTGGCCTCTCTACACGTCCCGTCTGTTTGAGCTGTTTCTTCCTTTCGTTCAACTGAAAGCGTGTCTAACGTGTTCTTTATTGCTGTGTTTAATTTGCGAAATGCTGAAGTAAAAAATATTGAATACAAATATGTTCTAACCCAACTAGTCTCTAACCCAACTAATAGTCTCCGTGAGGAATGAAGAAAGAATGTTTTACGTCGGGGTAAGGAACTGAATAATGTCCTGTATCTTACCAAAGAAAATAATTCTCATCCTAACGGCCACTATACGTTGATAGCTTTCCTAGGTCTAACAATTCTGATAGGCACCATTTCGTGTCACTTAGAGCCTCATTGAGACGGTCAGTTTGAAAAGAGATTTTTCAGCGCAGTCCGAATGCAGTACAAAGCTTGAAGCCTCACGCGTACATGTGGCATGTCTGACGTGGCTCCTCTAATGAATGGCATTAAGGCACACGAGAACAATCCACTCAGCTATGCTCGCGCAGTACTTCATCTGTTTCCTCGTTTTCTCTCTCTCTCTCTCTCTCTCTCTCTCTTTATTTTCGCCAAGTGCTATTAGATTTCTTGACTTTTTTCTTTTGGCCTTTTTTCTTTTTTTTTTGATCAACTCGAAACATAATAGCCGTCGGGACATTCACAGCAAAACGCTGGAATGATTTTTAGCCGTAATTAGCCGGATACCGGCGGGTCCACAGCGAGGAGAGGAAGAAACGAAGCGAAGCAATTAGCTCCGATGCGCGCACAACGGGGAGCCGAGGGCCACTTGAAACCAAGCGCAAAATTAATCATTCAAAAGAATCCGCCAATGCCGTCCAGCACGATTCCCGCTGGGCCACCGAGATGCGCACGAGGAACGACGACGACGGTTCCTGATGTACAGGCACGCGAGGGACTAATGAACCCCGCCAATGCACACGAACACCGGCCCCGGCGCGCTCTAATGAAAACGCACTGGACAGCGGCCACTGCATAGCAGTAGGCCTGCGCAACCGCGGCGAGAGCCGTTGGCTTCGACCTCCCTTCCTCGGGGCCTCAACGGTGCAACCCCGGAGCGGCCTCAGGCCGCCGCGGAACAAACGCTGCGGAACGTCACGCGTCGCCGCTTTATTATTCGCGCCGCTCGCGTTTGCTAACAAGTGATAGGGCGCACACGACCCTACGGGGGATCCAGCAAGATAAGGCGGGTAATCTCTCGCTGGCTGCCTGCCGACGTGTGCCCGCGCGTGCAGCCCCGCGGCGATGTTGGAGTGGACGTCCTAATCCGCGTAATAGACGCTGCGAGACCTTTTTGATGCGCGGTGCGGGAGTAGATTTTCCCTTCTTTTTCTCACCCTTCTGTTCTGGATCCCGAATTTGCCCGATGAGACAAGCTACAGCATCGTGTATTTACGAAGGAGATAATTATGGGCTGATCGCATACAGGTGCTCTACGACAGAGCGTACGCAATGGATGGTCACCGTCGTCTGGCTAAACAGGGGACTGCAGGCGACGTGACCATACCGGAACATATGGGGTGACCGAGGATTCGCATTGTCGTGTTTTCTCTTCTTTTTTCATTGAAATGTGGGAAATATCTGTCCGAACAGAAGATAAAGCGTTGTCTTCTTTTTTTCTTTCTTCTGGGTGTTGATTTCTTGGAAACGAAAAAGAAAACAAAAAAACAAAGCCAGCGCTCGCGTGCAAAATCAGGTTTTTCAACTTATACGTTTCCTTTATCGTGGCTGCAACGGCAATAGAGAACAACACACCTTTCATTTTCTTAATCAGCTTTTGCGCAATAGAAAAGTTATATTCTGAAAGTGGCAACGTTATCTGGAAAGACAACCAAAGCTGCGCCGAATGACAAACCAAACAGCATGCAGCATCTTTTTCGAGATTGTCGAGAGGGAGAGAAATATTGGAATAGAAAGGCAGAAAGGTTAACTAAGCGATTCTACATATGGAGATGGTGAGAAAGGGAGGAAAAGGAAAGAAAGAGTGGCAAGGTAAGGAGCCTGTCACATGTCCAGAGATCTATCGTAAAAGGGGGTAGAGAAAGTAGACCTAAAGTCTACAACTCAACCCTGAGTCCTTTAAAAACCTAAAGAGCGCCTTCACTGCTTTCCTTTCTGATGAAGATGTCGTCCAAGGGCCCAGAACCTTACTTTCAGTAAAAGGGCGAGAGTCCAAGCGGCGAAGTGTTTCTTCCTGCTTTTCTTTGCTCTACCGAACTTGTATTTCAGGAGCTGGTACTTGGCCACTGTATTTGTCAAACATTGACACAGATAAGGCACCCTGCTAATTACAGTCCGCCTTCATGCATGCAGATTGAGCCGTGACAACAGACCAGAAGATGACCCACTTTTTGATATCAGCTGTCTACATTGAAGCGCACCGGCCACGATGTTCATCAAAGGGACGACACTAATTTAATCCTACCCACAATGCGCATCGCGCACGGCGTAAATTCCATTTTATCGTTGTTTTCGCCTCCTTTTTACGCGACGAAAATTCTCGAAACTATACGACCGAGAACAGAGCTTCCAGACATAACACAGAGCACGCCGCGCGCCCGCTTATCCGATGCGTTGGTGTCAAAACTGGCGTGGATTTTACATAAACAAAAGTACCTCCACCCCTTCTCCTCCTTCGGCTCCGGTGCAATTTGCTTGATGGCATCGTCCTTCCTGGTCTCTTCACGCTCGCGGTTTAATTTGATGCCGCACAGAGCGTGGCGTTTCTCGCACGACTTGCCCCTCCTCTCTTCTCTCTTCTTTTATTTTTTTCCATTTCCTTTTTCGAGTCTGTGTCCTCGGCATTTAACTACGCCTTTAAAGGCAGTGCTCAAACTTTTATTGTTTGTTTTTGCGTTGCGCGTGCGGTCGACGCCCTGCCGCTAGTCTATGCATACGTAATGCGGGCATCCATCACAGTTCAGCGCCAGTGTCGTACTTCGTCCTTAAATGATCTGACCGGCGCCAACGTGAAAAATAATAATAGTCAAAAGAAATCACGCCAAGTTGTGAGCATTCAGCTACAAATGCAGAAAAGATGCTTTTCTACGTTCCCGAAACCGCGCACGTCAGGCGGACTTGAGAGGCGCCTGCCGAGAACGACGTTTCGCGGTAATATTTTCAGGATTTTACTTTCCGAAGACTCCTTCATCTTTCTTTACATATTTTGCGCCGAGCACGTTGGCTTTAAGGTACGCGAGGAAAATGATGGAAAGAGAAGTGCGAAGTTGTTGGCGGCTTTTCTTTATTCGATAGTAAAAGATACTGCTCTCTGGAAATGAGGATGTTTCCAAGGGTTCAGATGAAATAGTACAGAAAAAGGAGGAGCAGTTCAGCAGGGATGGAGCTAGTTCAGTGCAGTCGGAGAAATCTTTTAGATGAAAAACCTTTGAGACTGTTAGTGATTCTTTGAAAGAAATACGACTGGTGTACTAAAGAAGAATGGGCTAAAAACTTACTTAAAGGGGGTGTGATTGGCTGAAAACGGTAAAGGGTTACGAACATACATAATTCAGGACTAGTAAGATGTGTATTGGCTCGTGGCGTGTCTTTATGCACCGCGCAGTGCATTTGCATGTCTGCGCACGCTAGAAAAAGGCGGTGGAGGAAGCGGGACGCGACGAATATTATATTTACCGCACCAAGTCCGGCGGAAACTGCAGGCCTCGGGAGGTCGCTTGTCACCCTAAACTTGAATCAAACTCTTGAACAATTCTTTTTCTGCATCCGCTATGCGTATGTGATTCTGCGACACCGACGTTCAATTTAGCCTTGTTGTGCATATACTAGGGGCACAGATACGGGGAAAGACGGCTATTTTTACGCTCGTCAATATTGACTACGGCATATCGTGATGTTCACTTCAAGCAGTCTATTCCGGTGAAAGGATCCAACGCGGCTGGTACGCAGACGCAGTTCATTGCTTGAAGTACTAGGCTGGAATAATAAGAACACCTCATCTTTAGACGTATGCCATGTAGAGGAAATTTACCTCACCTAGCTCAAATACGAAAGCTTGATCTATAATGTTGGAGCAGATTCATTTTAACGCACCAAAAATTAGCCTCGTTATGTCAACTATCCTTCCTGCGGAATAAAGTTCTTGTATATAATACAGCCAATTAGGAACGAGGTAACATTTACACCGCACGGACACAAAAACGTGGATTGCCACGAGGAGCTGGAAAGCTATTTATTTCTAAGATACTCACGACGCTCATCATGCTCGGGCCGTGTTTTCGTGTGAGCGAAATTTAGAACGGAGTGCTTTTGAAGCGGAACCTTCACTACGCCAGCCAGCTTGAGCCTTCGGCGTCGGTGTCGGTAGATGTCGGTAGGGTCAGTGGCAGGCGGTAGCTGGCAGCTGACATGGCCGACCACTTACTTCACTTAAGGATACCTGACGTTACGTTTGGCAAGAGCTGCCAACTCGGGCCTTTCCTTTCATATGGGAGGGTGATATCGCAATTAGCCTGCCAAAGCCGTAGCATTAACGCTAACCTTAGGCCACACAGGAACGTTCATACGGCTTGTTTAAAGCAGGGCCTTATATGTGGGCTGGTAGACTAGCCTACGTTATCGAGCCATACGCTCAAAGGCGGAGATTGCGTCCTCCATAATTCGGCCACAGGTGTAGCCAGGAAAAAGAAGCTTCCGCTTCCATCCAGGTTTAACCAGAGCTAAACCACAGCTAATCTTTTTCTTCGCTGCTCCAAACTGAAGATGTTGCTTGTGGTGTGGATTCTAACGCAGACCGAGAACACTGCGATTAATGGCGGCTAGTGATTGAACAAAAAAAAAAAAAAAGAACGTTTTCTTTGACTGGGGCATGTGCCACGGCACACGTGAGTGTTACTATCACGCAGCTTTTTTGTTTGTTTGTTTGTTTTTAGCCATCCGTCGCGCAGGTAGAGATATTAGAAAATATTGTGGTGCGCTGCAGTAATATACTTTTGCACTGATACTTTCGAGGTCTGGGATGTAGCTTACTATAATTGGTAAAGAACTACATCGTCTTGCTCGAAGGAACTAAAAACTTGACGGCTGCCCTGCCTTAACGGGCAAAAAGACAAACCGCTCTCAAGCAAAACAGCGTACAGTTCCCGTTCATGAAAAAGCAGCCCAGCCGTGATGACGAGACATCTCCTCGAGAACTTATCGTCCGTTCTCTTTCTGTTGCGGCGAACAAGTGTGTGTGTCCCGCGCTTTGTTCCCCGTCCCTTATCACATCTAGTTCCAAGATTCGGTCGCGGAATTTCGTTCTCGGCTCTCGACGCGGAGGGGAAGCGAAGAGCAAATAAAAAGCGCCTAATCTATCGGCGGCGGCGGCACAAGCCGTTGCAGTGGCCCGTTCCTCTTTCGACCACCGCCCATCCCCCTGTGTAGTGGAGTCCCGCTCTTGTCCTGCGCTTGATTATAGATCATGTCGGCGGAACAACAATTCGTCTGCGCTCGGCGGCGGGCACGGTACTTAGGCGAGCGTGCCCATACCGGAAAGTGTAGCAAAAGTAAACAATGTAGAGTACAGAGCATACACTTCTCGACTACAAATGCTGCCCGCCGTTTCCTTTTTTTTTTTTTTCTGTCCATCCTCTATGAGGAGAGCCCGTTGAAGAACCGCGCTTCGTTTATATGTACACACATCAACACACCCGTATAAACAGAGCAGAACCAATGTGTTTGTCTTTCTCTCTCGCGAGAAAACAAGCAGTCGGCACACGCTGGCACAAAAACGTCGAGCACGTCGCAAACATGCCAAGAGGACAAGTAAAAACTAGAGGACCGCACTAAAGCCCCATAACCAAAGGCGGGTGTACATAGCGCTGCCATCAGGGACGACGAAATCGGTTAGCGCGCACGCACTCCATCGCGCACGAGCGCTGCCGGCGTCATCAATATCGGCCCGCACGGAGAGGATTCGGCCGCTGCACCGTTTGGCTCCGAGTCGTAGACGGGCACAAAGTGGATGCGACACGACGGCCCGCTTGGGCGCTCTCCCCTCCCAAGACGTGTTCGGTTCCGTCTCGATTCGGTGCTTGTCCCTCGTCATGCGGCAGTCCTTCTTCGCGCGCAGGCCCTCTTCCTCCCGGTCAGCTCCTTAGCGAAGACGGCGCGCCGCTGAAAGATTAACGGCCGGCGTTCCTCCTACCAGCCCCGGGGCCCGCACGGCTCCTAATTCCGCGTAATGAGCGACCTCTTCTGCTTCCCAAATGCGCGCGCTGCCCCGCGGCCAGGTTGCACCGGCAGCTCCTCGGCGAAGGGCTCGAGCCGTGCCTGCGCATCGCGTCTCCGCTCGGGGCTCCGGCCAGCGGCGCCGAGTTCTGGGGACAGGCGGTAGTACACTGCCTGCGCCGTCCCCTTTCCCGTTCTCCCGTCTTCTTCTCTGTTAAAAAAAAAAAAAAAAAAATGAAAATTGCGTCAGTGGGCGGGAACGTTTAGTAGTACTTGCACAAGCAGATTGTCAAGAACGTCGCCATTCAACCGTGTTTTTCTTGTTTGATACTGTGTGAAACAGTTTCACGCACTGTTTTTACATGCCATCAAGTGGAGACAAAAGTTACCGACGTTATTAAAACTAACGCCAGTACTTCTGAAAGTTTCTTCCGAGTGTGGCATGACAACTGCCTATGAGCTACTCGAATCTTATCATACCACACGCTGTTCGAAATAACACAATGGCTCGCTAGCTGCGCACCTACATCTCTAGAAGACGAATGTGGACTTCCCTGAGCCAGCGAGCAAAGCTGCGTCTATGTTTGGGCCACATTGGGCTTTGTTAACGCACAGTGTGATAAGCTTGGAAATGAGCTTGCGATTAAAACGTCTGGCCAGCTTTGAAGCAGGATGCGCAAAGCGACGTGGCAGTGTAAGACAAAGGTGCCGAGAAAGGCTACAGTGCCCTGGACGCGGAACTCTACCATTAGAGCGCATCACGAAGCTGCGGATCGACCTCTCCTCAGTGCGAATTCACATCCGACTTCTACGATCGATATGGTTGCGGCTGTCACATTTGCAAAGCCCAACGTGTGCCACCGTATTTACAGCAGATACTATGCGCGAGTTTCCTGGAGCGGAAACCCTCGTTATCGTGCCGTATGCAGACCTTGTCGCAAACGTTCACAGGCCAGCTTACCTCTAGCAGCAGCAGTGGAGAGCGGGGACTACTCAACAAAAGGGGGCCTGGTTTGAGGTGTTCACGCGAGCTCAAAGTTAGCAGCGGATTGTAGTCGCCACATTTCATCTCCAAAAACATTCGACGGCGCTTGATCACTTTGTCACCGCGCGACTGCGCGCGCAGTGGTTTACAAAGTTTTCCAAGCTATGGTAACTTCCTTCAGATGAGGAAAATCTCACGTTATTTTTTCTTTTCCAGAAACCGGTATGTTCGCTTTTCGTGTACCGTACTGCAGCCTTCACCCTTCTTCAGACTCTAGCCAAATGAAAATCTGTAGAAATAACATAAACCGCATTCTCTGCCTTGATATGTGTCGTTCTGTTTTTGCGCTGATAGATCACCTGAAGGCTAACACGAGCTTTAGGAATGCCAAGTGTATCTAGCTGCACTTGAATACGCCTTTAAAAGCGTGTGACGCGAGTGAAGCGTAAGATATTGTAGATGCAAGTTTAAGCGATAAATAAAAAATTGCGCGAAACCTATTTCACCCTCCTCTCAGCAAAAGAAAGTAAAAAAAAAAAAAATCACAGGGTTTTAACGTATTTAAACCGAGCAGGACGTGGGAAAGCATTTGAGCACAGCTGGAACACGAAGACGTGAAATGCACAGCACGAGGGTGTCTAACAGTCTGAGTTCAGCTAGGTGTGGCGATAGCTGCCGAGTTCCGACTCCATCCAAGAGAAATTTCTGGGTTCTAATGCGCTCCGCTCCGACGATATTTTTGAAACGAAAGCTTCACTACGCCAGGCAGTTCGAACGGTCGGGTATGCACGGTTTTCACCTTGAGGGAGATTGGTCAAATTTCGGTGTTAAGCCAGGTAACTGGGGAATATTCACGTAGGCCACCAAGTGGCCCGTGACCACTTTCAAGGTCAAGAGCGTGTGAGATACTGTCACTGTGACGTGGAAGTAGAGGGCGCTAAAGGGGCTATACTGTCAAGGTCAAGGTAACGTGATTTAGAGGTCAAACTTCAGTGTTACGCCTGGTGATCGCCGTGTGACTTTGGGGCATAGTCACGTAGGTCACCAAGGGGCCCGTGACCACTGTCAAGGTCAAGGTCACGTGAGGTAACTCGGTGTGACGTAAAGTAGAGGGCGCTAGAGGAGCGATACTGTCAAGGTCAAGGTCACGTGATTTAGAGGTCAAACTAGTGTGCTAAGCCTGGTGGTCACCATGTGACTTTGGGGCATAGTCAAGTAGGCCACCAAGTGGCCCGTGACCAGTGTAACGATCAAGGTCACGTGAGGTGACGTCAGTGTGACGTGTGGGCATAGTCACGTAGGCCACCGAGTGGCCCGTGATCACGGTCGAGATCAAATTCACATGAGGCGATGTCAGTGTGACGTGGGAGTAGAGGGCGCTGGAGGGGCGATTCGTGTATTAATAGGGGCACCCGGCGTCCTGCCTAGGTTACAACAATGCGCGAGATGGAGAAGGACGAACACCCTGCTACAGCGGCATGTCGGAATGAGGCCCTGAAAAGGCGGCGTGCCGAAGAGACCGATAAAGAAGGGCATTTCCGTTTGGAGAAATGCACACTGTGTTTAATACAGGCTTCTCAATGAACGTAGCCATGTAGTAAATGATGCTTTCGCTTCCCTCCAGGGTTAACCAAAGTTTGAAGGTTATTCTCAGTTTCCTTATACAGAAACTAAAGGACCCCGAACAAAAGGTGCGTACTTGCACCTGACCAGGTTCAGAGCCCCACACAATTTGTACACAGGGGAAACAGCGCGGTACAGATGAAATTGTTTTCTACACTCAAAGATGCAAATTAACAATGGAAAAATACAAAAGTAAGAAGCACTCAAAAAGCTGAACAAATTAAAAATGAAAAAGAAACAACAACACAAGCACTAAAAAATCTAAACAATTTTTGACATCGATGACAGTTTTAATTAAAACACTTAGTTCCACATCTCGATCAAATGCACCAAGTGATGCATGCCGTTCAATAACGGCAACAAGATCCTTATTTTGTTCAAAAGCATGGATATTTGGGATCGCAGGAAGTTAAACCACCAGCTAATTTTTTTATTAGCGTGAGAGAACTACGAGCGGACATTCAAGCGTTAGACGATTTTCTAATCTCTATCCGGGGTTTAACCTGGTTAGACCGATGATACAGTGTAAAAAAAAAAAGAAAAAAAGAAAAAGTAAAGAAGAAAAAAACCTGTTTCAATTACCCGCTCCAGAGCAGGGCACTGTGACGTCACGATCTGGCAGATCAATCAGGAGACAGAAACAAACAAGCTCTTCGCTCGGCTCTGAGGATCGTATGAGTGCTTTCGAAATAAAGCCCTCTTAACAGTGCCGTGTGTATGACGGTGTTGCTATTTCATGAACTTGTTGAGCGAGTTATGCCATATGAAGCTATATCATGCAAAAAAAAAAAATGCTTTAATAGAAACTCTCTCACTGTGGACATCGACAAGTACGCCAGTTGAAAATAAGACGGCGCGATGTTGCCTGGCGTTCGTCTAAGGTAATTTCGATCCTTTTCGTGGGATTTTACTCGCAGTGAACGTTTCTATAGCGGGATTCACCAGCGATGAACCACGAATAAAATATATAGAACTCTATCTGTCTGCTTCAAACCGTCCAATTCAGGTGCGTTATTTAAATTGGATCGGCCATATTAACAGCCTTCATGCGAAGATTTAGACTATCGATAAAATAAATTAATAAAACAGGGTTTCTGATACTGAAATGAAGAAAATTGCTCACTAAAATGTAGATTACCTTTGAGCTATCAGATGAAATTTTAGTTCCTCTTGTTAAGCAGTCATATCGGCGATTTCAATAGCCTTCCTTACTTAGTACCTATGGATTATGGATGTGTGTGGGAGCCCGTATGCACTCTGTATAGTGTCCTGTACAGACATTGAAGAGGCGTCGGTGGTTTTACGCGAAACGCTATGTACTGTCCTGTCTTAAGGTGTCTCACCCTTATGAAGCTTTTGGTCTCCCTATTCCTCACCAGTTAGCTTCCGAACGCACGCTTTAAAGCCATAAACCGACCTCAAGCAGCGTAAAGTATTTTTAGCTATGGCTTTTCTACACCCTGCGCAGAGTATAACGAGCCCATATGTATACAGCCATGATAGATTAAGAGAAACCATTTGACCCATTCGCTGCCTCGGCTGCCATGCAGAGCCATATGTAAAAGTACCTACAGCGGCTGCACAGCCGTCATAGTGCTTTATATCGCTTCATTAAGAACGCAATAAAACCCCAACAAGGAAGTGTGCGATCTCCCCGCGGCTGTTCACCACGTGTTTACAGGAGGAGTCCGAAGAAGTGGATTGGGAACATTTGGGGAGTAGGGTTAATGAAGAATACCATAATAATCGGTGATTTGATCATGGTATGGCTAGTAATTCACAGGACGAGTTGCAAAAGTTGTTCAACAAGCTAATCAGGCAAAATATAAAAATGGGCCTAAACTTAATAGGGGGCAAACTGAAGTGATTATAAACACTCTTTGAAGAAAACAGTACTTCAAGATAGGTAGCCAGGCACTGGAATTTGTAAGGAAACGCGTCTACCTAGGCAAGGTAGTGAGCACAAACTCGAACTACGAGAGTGATGTAAATGGGAGAAGAACAACGCTGTGTAGTTCACGAAGAATATATCTCCAACCCACTGGTGAAAGCACGTAATTTTCATCGGTAATGTTCATAAAGAGACATATCATTACGTCATATTTCTATATTAGAATGCATTTTGTCTTGTGTTCAAGGACTAAAATACTGAAATGCAAGGCAGGAAAGCACTCAGATAATTTTGCGCAGTTGCGAAAGAGCCCTTTCGTGCAGGGCACATTCACTCAGATCCCGTGAGGCATGACTGAGCGAAAGTTAGGCAGGAAAGCCTTATATATGTTCAGTGAATCGATAACGCATTAGAAAAGGTGTACGAGGAACATGAGAACCTCACGTAGGAGTAACGTTCCTTTTCATGAGCGCATTCGGCGAGGCATTCTCGCCGAATTCCAGTTCACAGCAAGGCAATTACGAAACTCTTCCAAATCTTTTGTTTCTTTTCTTGTGCAGACTATTTTCAGTTGAAAACATGCTTTTAAGCTGGTTGGTTAAACTTTACTTGCGTAACATCGCGAATCGACGAAGGACTCAAGAGAGAGAGAGAGACGACACGCTACAACGCTTGTTTCAGAAATGGAGCTGTAATTCCGCTGTGCCGTGTCCTGTCTCTATTTTCCTTTCGCTTTATCGCTGCGCGCTGTTACGCAAGTTAAGCTTCCCTGCCAAGCCCCAGCTGAGCCTTTTGTTTCAGTACAGTTGAGTGTACGGGCAGATGCCAGTGCCGGCAAGGTCAGTTACCACGCTCCGCAAATGTAGCCTGCGCAAACGTAGGAATACCAGACAACACAGATGGCAGAATTGCCTAACGCTACCTGAACGGAAGACAGCGCCGGGATTTTTTACCAGCTAAAATTGAAGTCATCTTGTACTAAAGAAAAAGAAACGTTATTTTGTATTTTTGAGCGGACAGAAAAAAAAATAGTCACAGAAAGGTGGAACTATGAAATTGTAAAAGAATGTTTGTGTAATCGTATTAAAGCAGACATACAATTCAAATCAGAGAAGTAAAAGTAATCAGCCAACCAGTAGCCCCTGAATTAAGAAATGTTTTGTGCTCATGTATTTACGTTTTCGAGCGTTCCTCCACAGTCAGCTAGTTTCTTACTTGATGCATGCTAATACGCCTATAGGAGCAGAAATAGAGAGAATCTGAGAGCAGGGGCTTCAAAATTTCCGGGCAAGGGAGGGGGGTGAGATGGATGGTAGATGAGAAGCGGCAGGGATTTTTGTTATTTATTTCTGTCGTTTATGTGCAGCGTAGGACTATAGTTGCTCAGCTCAACTTTGCAGTAACCGCCACACTTTTTCTCCGTGACAGAAAGTAAACCATTGTGAAAGCTTATCTGCTTTGCTGAATAAAAAGCTGTCACAAGTTATAAGCACAATAATTTCGACTCCTCTGGTTGTTTGGAGCTGTCAAATATAATATATGGGAAAATTTTGAAACGAAATTAAACTACGTAAGTTACGTAAATAATTTACGTAAATTAAATTTTATTTGCTGAAAATAACAAAAACGTAATTAAATTGCATTACTAAGTACTGCTGTGCGATGTCAGTGCACAGTAAAGAACCCCTGGGGGGGACGAAATTTCTGAAGTCCTCGATAGCCCGAGTCGCTTTGGGACGTTAAATCCTACAAAACAAACAAACATAATTACTGCTCATCAAAAGTATTGATATTACATTACAAATAACTCATCGGAGTAATTCAGTTAATTTCAAATTACTTTCTAGTTTTTATCTATGCCAAAGCTAAGTAAAGGTAGTAAACAAAACAGCTTCTTCCCAGACGCGACGCGCACGTTTTTTCGTCTTACCGCCAAGTTCCGTCCCAGACAACTATTCCACCTCTGTTTCCTACAGAAAGTGCCATTAAAAAAATAAATAAAACTACGGCAACAAAACAATAAATACAGAAGCAAGGTCGAACGCTCGTGAAATGAGCGAGCGGCGAACCCAGCGTCTTGCTGGCCCAGAGATGTATCCGCCGTTTGAAGGCCCCAAAGAAGCTAGATTATTTATTGCTTCCGTGGTCGCAAGAATCCACCTCGGCACCTTGCGCCAAGTAATGCTCACGCCATGGACCCTTCCACTTTTCCCCTCCCCCACTCCTCTCTCGCCTTGTATTTCGGGCTTTATAATTTGGACTACCTGGGCGCTGCCATATTATTCACTGGACTGTCGGATGCACCAAGCGCAAGCACTGTGGAGACAAGCGAAACCGGTTTACAACAGTCCAGAGAGGGCGAATTTTTAAAACTCTCTCGCCTGATGCAAAGGTCTATAACCAGGCACCAACTGTGCCCTGGACGGCGCAACAGGGAGTGCCACTATGCGCTCCCAACTAGTTTTGAAATCCGCCCGTCTCGCACCATCTTACATCCTGTTGCTTGGAGAATGCTTGCAACTACCCATAGGATACTGGCGCGAAGTGACCCCCGGCTACACAGGACACAGGAGGTCTCATAAGCAGAGTTCTGCTCAGTCCTGTCTCCTTTTGTCGATCCGTTACGCTGGTCAAGGCTTGCCCCGCGTCGTTCCTGCTTTCGTGGTACTCTACTGTGTTTGTTGTCTATTGCAGTGGTGCACTTCAGTAAAAGTAATTTGCAAAGGAAATACTTTTGATGCGAAATTACTGCCAAAATGTAATTTACTACATTGTGAAATTACCAGAACGGTAAAGTAATTAATTACAGTGCAGATTACCGGAAAGAGTAATCAAGTTAACGCAATTTCATTGCTGTGATTCAATTACTGCCATGTCTGTCAAATATCGAAAACTGAGTTCGTGGACTGCTCAGCGAAGTAATACGCATGCCGCATATCATTGCATGTAGTTAGAAACTGGTCTTAGTTGTATCTTACTATATCTTTAACGTTTATGACTCCGACACTCATGAAAAGACTGCGAACTATTACTTCAGTTTACACTAGGACAAAGGTCGTATTTATGAGCAAGAAAAGAAAAACGAACAAAGATAAAATAAAAAACTGTTGAGAAACTATGCGACAGTAAAGGCTACTGCCAAAAGCCTTATAAAAATCATTCTGTTCAGCACCACTAACGCTGTGAAATATGCGCTGCAATATATATACCTATACCTATACCTATACCTATACCGATACCTATACCTATACCTATACCTATACCTATACCTATACCTTCAGGAGCCGAGCATTATTCACTCTGTCAGCGTCGTCGTCTTTCAGAACACTTTGTCATCCACGCGTTCCTCGGTCATTGTCTTTGTCTATGAGCACACCACTTCGGTCACGCGTTTCCCGCTAACATTATATTTGAACACGAATCATGAATAGGAATCTATGTTCGGCAGTATGCACACATGGAAGGTGTATATCGGAGCTTTGATATCAGCCATGATGATTTGCATGACACCGAGGCATCTAGATATGAATTTACAGCTGCTGCACACAAGTATTGCTTGAATATGTGAAAGCACAGGTGCTTTGGTCGGGATTAACTCAACAATTAAGCTGTCTTGCGCTGTTTCGCGATAAGCTCTTAAGTTTGTGCTCTGGCCCTGTCATGCTGAAGTCAGGGTGGTCCTCGTATATTCGCTGTACTTTCTTTTGTGCGGAAGTCATGGTTTCTTCCACCCCAAGCCAGCTATGGACGATGTATCTCTTAGCGTGCATGCCCGTCTTCCGACACTATTAAACAAAATGCGCCGTAGTGTGTGACAAAAAATTATTCGTTACGAATTAAGAGGGTGCCTTCAGAAAAACAAGGAGGTGTTTACAGACCCCCCCCCCCCCCCCCCCAGGGTGGTGGGGGAGGGGGGAGTAATTGGTATCGGAGAGTGTGTAACATGGCACTTCATTAGGTCGCATCAGCCAAAGCTTCGTTTCCCTCGAAGCCTTGTTAATTGTTAATATCTCAGTTTCAGCTTCGCGGAATGTTGTTATCAATTTTCCGTCGCACAAAGCTAATTTTCTTACTTAATGATGACAAAACTATAGCAAAACAACTCTCATTTCGAAGATTACAGGAAGCGCTTGCCGACGTGCACGTTTACGCAGCTTGCCCAGCGGATAATGAATGTAGAGAAATTTCGTTTCTAAATTTGTCATCCAGGGCAGAGCCGGAGGACATCTTTTCCGGCTGTGAAAAAGCGCAACCAGGTGCAGCAAGGTTCTGAGAGAAGCAACCAAATAGCGTCACGGCTGCGTTTTCAAGCGCACGCAATGAATTGATCAGCAGGAGTGCATGGTACCTGGAGCCCTGCTGTTATCACACTTTTCTACATATTTTTTTAACGGAGAAAACTTTGGAGAAAGTGATGAAACGCGCTCGAGCCGATTTTTGGGAACAGGCCCAGCTGCCTCTTTCTTTATAGCAGTAGTTTGTCTCGAGATGCGCACGCACGCACGCACACACACACGCGCCCGCACGCACACATTTTTCAGGCGCGCGCGCGCGCGCGCGTGCTTGTGTGTGTGTGTGTGTGTGTGTGTGTGTGTGTGTGTGTGTATGCGTGCGTGCGTGCGTGCGTGCGTGCGTGCGTGCGCGCGCGCGCGCGCGCGCGTGTGTGTGTGTGTGTGTGTGTGTGTGTGTGTGTGTGTGTGTGTGTGTGTGTGTGTGTGTGTGTGTGTGTGTGTGTGTGTGTGTGTGTGTGTGTGTGTGTGTGTGTGTGTGTGTGTGTGTGTGTGTGTGTGTGTGTGTGTGTGTGTGTGTGTGTGTGTGTGTGTGTGTGTGTGTGTGTGTGTGTGTGTGTGTGTGTGTGTGTGTGTGTGTGTGTGTGTGTGTGTGTGTGTGTGTGTGTGTGTGTGTGTGTGTGTGTGTGTGTGTGTGTGTGTGTGTGTGTGTGTGTGTGTGTGTGTGTGTGTGTGTGTGTGTGTGTGTGTGTGTGTGTGTGTGTGTGTGTGTGTGTGTGTGTGTGTGTGTGTGTGTGTGTGTGTGTGTGTGTGTGTGTGTGTGTGTGTGTGTGTGTGTGTGTGTGTGTGTGTGTGTGTGTGTGTGTGTGTGTGTGTGTGTGTGTGTGTGTGTGTGTGTGTGTGTGTGTGTGTGTGTGTGTGTGTGTGTGTGTGTGTGTGTGTGTGTGTGTGTGTGTGTGTGTGTGTGTGTGTGTGTGTGTGTGTGTGTGTGTGTGTGTGTGTGTGTGTGTGTGTGTGTGTGTGTGTGTGTGTGTGTGTGTGTGTGTGTGTGTGTGTGTGTGTGTGTGTGTGTGTGTGTGTGTGTGTGTGTGTGTGTGTGTGTGTGTGTGTGTGTGTGTGTGTGTGTGTGTGTGTGTGTGTGTGTGTGTGTGTGTGTGTGTGTGTGTGTGTGTGTGTGTGTGTGTGTGTGTGTGTGTGTGTGTGTGTGTGTGTGTGTGTGTGTGTGTGTGTGTGTGTGTGTGTGTGTGTGTGTGTGTGTGTGTGTGTCAAGAGAATGTGCCACTAATTGTCTTTTGTTGACGTTTGCAATCAGTTCGCCTGAAGACGCATTTATAGCTCATAATGGAATAAAAACGCGGGTCAGGAAGCCGATTGCAGCATTCTTATTTCAGGAAGCGGACATGTGGCGCCACCTGCTTGTAGTGTCTGCAAATGCTGCACATTTCATCTTCGCTCGCAGCGCTGCCGAAATCCTACGTCGACACGTCGTTGTCTGGAATGTTGAATCTCACTGTGCGTCAGAAGAGGGCGGGGGGATTGGTACATGTTGAAGACGAGAATAAAACAGTGCTAAGCAAGACGAGGCAAGTGAGGGACAGACACATGCGCCGACTAGCAGCCAGATGGTTTATTGCTACATGTGAGACAGCCTATAAAGCAACCGATGAGAGAAAAAGCAAGAAAAGGTAATCGTACGACCGCACCATCTGGTTGAAATGGAGCAATGTCACTAGTTAAGATAAGCATATTCCTTTGGGAAGAACGTTATTGACGGGCTGCTGATGCAAGTGTCGCCTAGCCTTTGCATATTGCAAGTCTTAGAAATGACCCTCGAGGTCTAATCTTTATATCGGGCAATTATAGTGGTCTGATTAAGATGCGCTTCGCATTTTTTTACATTCTGCGCAATGCATTGCAAGATGGTTTCTGCGTGAACAGTTCTGATATCCCTTGAATGCTCGCGTAGTCGATTGTTGATGAAGCGCCCTGTCATTTTCAAGCATTGCGATGCCTAAAGTTCCACATTTTTCAAAAAGGCGAAACGTCAGTCCAGACGATGGTTCTAGTATCGCTACCACTGCTGCCGCTGATAACATCCAATGGTACCCCTGTGCTGAATGGAGAAGTGAGCCGACTGGCACTATAATTTCACAGCTTTAAGCAGCGCTTTTTGTGTCAGTTGCGAACGCATAGAAATATAAAGAATAATCCTTTTTTTTTTTTTTCAAATGCATCATCAGCCACGTCATCATCAAAAGGGGACTTTTTACACCAGAGAAAAGTCTTGCACGGCAACTGAAACTCCGTGTTTCGCGTCCTCGGAACTAAAACTTGTGATTTCCATTTTGCTGACGCTGCACCTGCCAACAAATCGGGGCAAGTTTCACTAAGGGTAGCTTTTATGGATTCCCGTCCTGGGCAGGTGGTTCGACCTCTCTTTCCAAGCAGCGCTCAATCGTATTTTCATTTATTCGAAGCCCTAACAAGTAGGATTTATCGTTCGAAGCACCGTGCACAGCCGAATCGGAGAGGGTGTGCACAGGGAAAATGGGGAAGCGCCAGCTCTTACCGCACGGATCACAGTGAGCGTGGCGACGGCGGTGTTTGGCAAACGATGGCTGCCGGCAGCTTAACGATCAAACTTATCGCCCTTCGCCGACACCGCCGTGTTTGGTCGATGAAATATTCTGAAGCAGACAGAGTAGGCGGACGCGGGCGGGCGAGACGCCCTCCCTTTTTCGGTCCCTTTACCGGTGAAGGAGCAGATAATTAAGCACACAGAGTAGAACCGCAAACACACGTTCCTCCTCGCGCCGACTCGGAATTTGTGAACTATCAGGAGGGGCCGCCGATAGCAGAACGCCGCCGGCGCTGGGCGGCTGCTCATTAAGAATTCGGCCATAGAGGGGTTTGTCTCCCGCTCGAGGTGCTTGAATGAGCCAACGAGTGGCCGCCTATTGATTGTCAATTACGCCGCGGCACCGTAGTTTGCGCAACGACGTGCTTTGATTTGCGCCGGCAAGCGAGACATGAGCCCGAGAGAAGTCGCTCTCGGTTCTCTTCCGGTAAGAGAGAAGTCGGAAATTATAAAAAGAAATAACAAAAAGATGGGAACGCTTGGCGCTTCTTATACGAAGACTCAGCAGCGCGGTTACGAGAATTGTGGGTTGTGCAGACAAGTCTCGCTGCAGTTGTCTGAAAGGCATGCGGCACAAAGGCCACATGCATTTGTCACGCGACTACGGACACCACTATCTTTTGTTGTCAGTTGTCACTGGTCTTGAATGTTAATGGCATTGATTATAAAGCTGTCACGTCACTCTGGATTGGCAATGTTATTGAGATTTTTGATGCAAAATGCAGGGTACTGTTACTACTACAAATAACAGTGTAAGACAATTATCCGGCTCTGAAATGTTCAGCGCCTGATGCTGAAGAAAGAGGACGACAATCACGCCCAACGCCGGACGGTCAGAAAAGACGACGACGACAGCTGGGCTTGCTCCGACGCTCGCACGTGGGCTGACATAAGCTCTATACGACTGATCGCCGAACGTTCCCTTGACTGTTCACGGCGTAGCGCCCTGTGCAAGGTCTTCTATTACAAGTGGTGGAGGTGACAGCAATCCCCTCAACCTGGAGCTCCGCAGCCGAGCGTTGCCTACCACTTCCGCGATGCCTGAGACCGCCAACCAACCGCCAACCCACCCCCTCCATCGCCTGTCATCTGTTGCGGCGCACCGCGGCAGCGTGACCCAGCCATCTTCAGCGGCATCGATGACACTGATGTGGAAGACTGGTTGGCGTCATATGAACGCGTATGTGCTTACAACAAGTGGGAAGACGCCGTCAAGCTCACAAACGTTATCTTTTATTTGAGCGACGTTGCCAATCTATGGTTTCGCAACCATGAAACTGACATCGCTACCTTGACGGCTATCAAGACTAGCCTGACCGAAGTTTTTGCCCGTCCCGCTATACGTAAGCTTCGCGCCGAGCAACGCTTGCAAAGTCGGGCAGAACAATCCGGCGAAAACTTAACCAGCTTCATAAAGGATGTCGTCAACCTCTGCAAGCGCGTAAATTCTACCGTGAGCGACGCCGATAAGATCAGACACATTATGCAAGGCATTGATGATGATGCCTTCCAGATGCTTGTCGCGAAAAACCCACAAACTGTGTCTGATGTTATAAGCTTCTGTCAGAGCTTCAATCAGCTGCGCAAACAGCGTCTTTCCACACGACGTGCTGGTCTTCAGCAGGCCACTCTTTCCAGCTTGGCTCTCTCCGGGGACGGTGTCCTGGACCAACAGTCGCTCATTGAGGAAGTCGCACGCCAGCTTTCCTTGTCTGCCTACCCGCCAACGCCTGCGCCGCCGCTCACTCCCACTCTTCAGCGTTTCATACAAGAGCAGGTCGCTGAGGTTCTGCCATCACCTCCTCAGCAGCCCTTGGTCGCGGCTCCTCACACGTACGCTGATGTTTTGGTGCGGCCACGGCCCTCACCTGTCACCCCTGTGTACAGCTGGTCTCCCCTCATATACTAACGTCAAGGACTTCGGCAAATTCAGCAACCTGCAATCCCCGCTTATCGTCCGGTTCTCCGCCGTCGATCACAGCCACAGCCTTCCAACCCCTGGCGCACGCAAGACAACAGACCTATTTGCTACGCCTGTGGAGTCGCCGGCCATATGGCTGGTTTGTGCCGCAATTGTGATCCTCGTCGCTACGAATACACGCGTGAGTCGACGTACAATCTTTCCCCGTGCCCCTCGCTCGTGTTCCCTGAGCCTCCCCCGCAGTCCTCTTCAAGTTACGATCACCGCTCCCACCGCTCACGGTCTCCTGGCCGTCATTGCCGTTCTCCGATGCTCCGCCGCCAATAAGCCGTTCATACGGAAAACTAACGACCGCAGTCCCGGAGGCAAGAACTGCGCCAACAGGGACTAACTCAAGACCTGTTTCCGTACCAGCCAACATTATCACCGTATTCATTGAGGGAGTTCCTGTCGAAGCACTTGTGGACTCTGGCGCAGCCGTTTCAGTTCTTAATTACGTCCTCTGTCGCAGACTCAACAAAGTAATGACGCCGCTTCCTGCCGTTTCTCTTCGCACCGCCAGCGCTCAGGACATTCGACCCTTAGCCGCCTGCACCGCCCGCCTTCTCATCGACAACGTTCCCTACACAATAGAATTCATCGTCCTCGCCCGCTCAATACACGACGTCATCCTTGGTTGGGACTTCCTCTCCAATCATCACGCGATAATAGACTGCGCCCGTGCTCAACTTGAGTTATCACCCCTCAATGACAATTCTTTCGACGTATCCGGTGCTGCCGCCGCTACCGTGCATGTCGCAGGTGACACCGACGTTCCGGCTTTCTACTGAGTGCTTGTGCCTCTTCCTTGTGCTGCTCTTTCCGGCATCCACAGTTATCTACACACCCTTGTTACGATAGGCTGACCATGCTGTGCTGACAATTTTTCGTAGCTCAAGTGCTATTTATGTTTGTAACCCGTACCCCTGCCCTACCACATTGCTCCGTGGCCAGTGGCTGGGTAGCGTTGCTTGCTCAATTCTACTGCCACCTATCCCTTCGTCGATACCACCGCCGGTCTTCACATCAGCGCCCTAACGCCTTTTTCCGTCGCCACTCCATCTTCCCTCGAAGTTCTCCACCGGTTCATCGACGCTGGCCTGACGCCCTTACAACGAGGTCGCCATCCTACAACGTTTCGCGGCTTGGTTAGACTCCCAGCAACCTTCGTTGGGACGCACAACTACCGTTACCCAACGTATTGATACCGACACCCACGCCCCTTTGCGCCAGCGTCCGTACCGTGTCTCAGCCGCCGAGCGCCGCATCATTGACGAATAAGTGACCGACATGCTCCAGCGCAACGTGATCCAACCTTCGCGCAGCCCTTGGACGTCTCCGGTCGTCCTGGTCAAGAAAAAATACGGTTCCATCCGATTCTGTATAGACTACCGCCGATTGAACAAGATCACTCGCAAGGATGTTTACCCTCTCCCTCGTATCGACGACGCCCTTGACTGCCTGCAGGGAGCTGAGTTCTTTTCTTCATTAGACCTGCGTCCCGGTTACTGGCAGGTGCCGATGGCAGAGGCCGATTGCCCAAAAACCGCTTCGTCACACCCGATAGGCTCTGTGAATTTAATGTCATGCCATTCGGACTGTGCATTGCCCCTGCCACATTCGAACGCATGATGGACAACCTACTCAGAGTGCTGAAATGGCACACTTGCCGCCTTTGTTACCTGGACGACGTTGTCATCTCTTCCCCGAATTTTTTATCTCACCTCCAGCGCCTTGAGACAGTTCTGCGATGCCTGACTAATGCTGGACTCCAATTAAATTTAAAGTGCCGTTTTGGAGCACGGCAGCTAACCATTCTGGAACATGTCGTCTCCAAGGATGGCGTCCTTCCCGATCCGGCAAAAATACGCGCTGTAGCAGAATTTCCCAAGCCCACTACTGTGAAAGAAATCCGCAGCTTCGTCGGCCTCTGCTTTTACTTCCGCCGCTTCGTTCGAAATTTCGCCACACTCATCGACCTTCTGACCAAGCTTCTGTCCAGCCACGATCTTTCAGCCTGGTCTCTACACTGCGATGAAGCCTTCGCGAAACTCCGCCACCTTCTGACGACTCCGCCAATCCTGCGTCATTTCGACCCTTCTTCTCCCAAGGAAATCCACACTAATGCCAGTGGCGTTGGCCTTGGCGCAGTACTCGCTCAGCGGAAGTGTGGCTTTGATGAGTACGTTGTCGCTTGCGCCAGCCGGACCCTGACAAAAGCTGAAGCAAACTATTCCGTCACCGAGAAAGAGTGTCTGGCTATCCTCTGGACAATAACCAAATTTCGCCTCTACTGTATAGCCGTTCTTTTGGTGTCGTCACCGATCATCACTCCCTCTGCTGGCTGTCTTCTTTGAAAGATCCTTCCGGTCGACTGGCCCGTTGGGCTCTGAGGCTCCAAGAACACGACATTAACGTCGTCTATCGCTCTGGCCGTAAACATACCGATGCTGATGCCCTCTCACGTTCTCCCTTGCCGTCTAAGCCACTCCTGCTATATCCGTCCTACATCCCATGCCCACCGACATGCCCACTGACATGCCCACCGATATGAAATCCGAGCAACGCAAAGACACATGGATCGCT